>NW_020455799.1:437453-440419 GCF_003342845.1 Nothoprocta perdicaria
TTTTTTTTTTTTTTTTTTTTTTTAAGTGCGAAAACTAATGCGTTAGTTACCTAATGAGAAAAATGCATCCTGTGGTCAATGGGGACTGTAATGTTGTAATGTTGTAGCCTTGAACGTTTGGCAGTAAATGAATTGAGACCTGGCTGAATGGCAGAGCTCAGGGGGTTGTAATCAGTGGCATGGAGTTTAGTTGGAGGCCTGTAGCTAGCAGTGTACCCCAGGGGTCAATGCTGGATCCAGGATTGTTTAACTTCAGTGACCTAGATGAAAGGACAGAGTGCATTCTCAACAGGTTTGCTGGTGATACCAAACTGGGAGCAGGGGCCAATACTCCATGGCTGTGGAGGGGCTGTGCTGCCACTCAGAGGGACCCTGATAGGCTGGGAGATGAACAGAGAGGAACCTCATGAAGTTCAGTGAAGGCAAGTRCAAAGTTCTGCACCTGAGAAGAATAATCCCATGTACCAATACAGGCTGGAGAGTAGCTCTGCAGAGAAGGACCTGTGATGGGCAGCGAGTTTACCATTAGCCAGCAAGGTGTCTTTGCAGCCAAGAAAGCCATTGATATTGTGGGCTACATTGCCAGCAGTTGAGGATCCTCTCCCTCTTCTCAGCCCTGGTGAGATTGTGCCTTGCACCTTGCTGTGTCCAGTTCTGGGCTCCCCAGTGCAGAAGAGACATGGAGCTACTGACAGAATCCAGTGAAAAGCAAATGAGAAGATTAAGGGACTGGAGTCTGTTTCATGCAGGAGAGGCTGAGAGAGCTGGGTCTGTTCAGCCTGGAGTGAGGGGGAATCTTATCAGTATGTGTAAGTATCTCAGTGGAAGATACAGAGAGAATGAGGTCAGATTCTTCACAGTGGTGCCCAGTGCTAGGACAGGAGGCAACAGGCACAAAAAACCCACATGAAGTTCTGTCTGAATGTGAGGAAAAACTACTGAGTGAATCRGCACAGGATCAGGATGCCCAGAGAGCTTGTGGAGACTCCTTCCTTGGAGATATCAGAAGTTATCTGGACAGGGTCCTGGGCAATGTGCTCTAGGTGATGCTGCTTGAGCAGCTAGACTCGATTGTCTCTAAAGGTCCTTCCACCCTCAGCCATTTTGTGATTCTGTGATCTGGCGAAAATGAAGTATCACTGATTGCATCTGTGTTCATAAGTCAAACCTAGGAATATTCCAGGGCATAGAGGCCAACTGTAATGGAAGAGCTTGAATCTACATTAATAAAATACTATCCACTTCAGAAGAGAGTAGCTGCATACTAATGGCTGACTGGAAATGCATCCTTGATTCTGGAGCTGAGTGAGAGAGTGCCAGTTGGCATGGGCCATGAAACATTCAAACAGTTTACTAATACAGAGAACCCTGCTTCAGTGCCTGGAAATGTTCCTAGCGGAAGGTTCCCAGGGCTGCTCAGTTTGCTGGTATTGATGAGGTCTTCAGTCCCTGAACTTCAACTCCACTTTTGTTTTTCAAGACACCAGCATCCTCAGATGAAAGAGGAGATGAAATGTTGGGAGGACTCCCTTGGGACATGAGCAACGGTGGCACTTACTGGGGCCAAAACATTCCATCTCCTACCACATCTACCCTGCATGGTATCAGTGCACAAAGCGAGCTGGGAGGGGAAAGGCTGCTCAGAGCAGCCAGTAGATAACACTATCATCAAAGGCACTTGGATACCTTTGAAAATAAAAAGTGCAAGACCAGTGGCATGTTAGTTACAGCGCTGTACTTTGGTCTATCTTCCTGCTCCGCTACGTTTACTTTTTTTTGCTTTTCAGTGTTCAATCATATTTAATAAAACTCTGCGTCTGTTTAGCCACATATCATTGATCACTTTGTTATGAAGAGACGGAAACAGAGCTATAGATGGACACATTGGAGTACGTATAAAAAATGAACCCATGAAGACATTATACAATTCTCAATATTATATAGAGACAGAAGAGTTCCACAGTCTGGGATACAGAAAGTTTTGTATTTAAGTTATTGCATAATTCAGAGAAAGAAAACACATCTTTTTGTAATATAAACCTTAAAAGTAAATCTTCGGAAAATATTTGAAGAATAGATCCCTCAGTTTTTAAATAGGAAGTGTAACAGGCTGAGTCTCATGAGTTTTGTGAAATCTTGCAGATTATCACTTTAAGAAGAGATTTCTCTTTAAAATGGGCATATGAGGTGGGGATGTTGGTATTTCTGGATACCCCAATTTCCTTTGTTTTGCTCAGGTTGTTTCTGGAAGGTGTGGAGGGTGCCGAGCTTGCTCCCTGCCCTCACTGGGACTTGCCCAATTCACTCTCCCCGACTCAGGCCATTGCTGCCCGTGGGGTATGTGCAAACCTGTCCCTGCACTGCAGCAAGGCCAAGGACAACAAACTGCAGCTCCTGCCAGGRATGCATCCGCTGACGCTTTTGGTGATGGCAGCGGCTGCCTGCACTGCTCCTGAGCAGCTCCAGAGATCCGTCCCCTGGACACCAGCTGCCTTCCCAAGCACAGTTTCTGAGCACGTTCACAAGTGGGCAGTAGTGCTTACACTGTCTTTGTGCTTCCTGCTTCCTGATACTTGTAATGAGGAGAGACTGACAAGGCATTAAGACTTTGCTAGGATCCCCCTTAATTTCTTTTGTTTCCAGATACAGTTTTTGTTTGTTTGTTTGCAGTAACTCTAATCTGCTTCTGCCACCTTTACCCTTCAGAATTACCAAATCTGAGACCAGCCTCTTACACTCACAGACACAGTGAGTCCGTCTATCCTTGAAATTAATAGTGGCTCTTGTTTAATGCAATTACACTAGGGATGTATACATATATTAGAAATGAAGAAATAAAGCAAAAGAAAAAAAAATGCCTAAGCTACAGGCTCAAGACTATGGCTACAAACCACAGACTAGATGTGTTGCTCTCCTGGCTGCAGGATGGGACATAGCTCCTTGGAGGAAGGAAGGAAGGAAGGAAG
>NW_020455799.1:440471-637178 GCF_003342845.1 Nothoprocta perdicaria
GAAGGAAGGAAGGAAGGAAGGAAGGAAGGAAGGAAGGAAGGAAGGAAGGAAGGAAGGAAGGAAGGAAGGAAGGAAGGAAGGAAGGAAGAGCTTTGGGTTGGTGGTATGGGCTGGCATGAAGGCTACATCAGCAGCCTGCCTTCAGCAGAGAGAGCACTGCTGCCCGTGCTGCTCTTTCAGCCCTAGCCAGCCCAGGAAGGAAGGGATTCAGCTCCCAGTGTGGGAACACGTGGACAAATGCCCTGCTGTGGAGGCGGGTGCAGCTGCCGTGGCCAGAAAGGGCTGGAAAAGCTGCGGATTTGGCCCTTCACTCGGATTCGCTCTGCGTGGTGGGCACCGCGCTGAGAGGAGGACAAGGCAGAGGCACATAGGGAGTCGGCAGCCACCATTAACAGATGAATATTTATTTTCCTGGTTAAAGTGGGGATTGCCAGGGTCAAGGAGCAATGCTCCCCCTTTTGCTGACAGTGGCCACTGTGCTTATATGTTACTTCTGCCAGAAGTCAAAAGATTCTGATAATTATGCTATATATCTGCAACCCGTAAATAACACTTACGCCGTGTTTCCTYCTGAACTGCTGTTCGTGGATCTCTTAAGCACTCTGTGTCCTGGCCAAAGAATGATCATGTGAAACGAGAGCCACGGGAGACCAAGGGGAACAAAGAGGGTCCCAGCTCACAGAGCTCTTTCAAAGTCGCTGTTCACTTGGCCAAAGCATTTGGCAGCTTGCCGGGGCCYGCTCTGAAGCCAGCATCTCTTGTGTGTGGTTTCCATACTCCTTGCTGCCTGGGTGAGGGTCACCTTCTTTGTATGGGGGACACACATACAGAGCAAAGAAAAAAGAAAAGCCCAGGCAAATGTGGCCCTGGGACAACAAGCTGAAGAAAAGAGGAGTGGAGCACGTTTCTCTCATAAACTGGAAGTTGTTTCCATAGCTATTGGCAACAGCAACTCTATTGCCTGAATAGGAGTCAAGAGAGATGATTTAAAGAACTATCTGTTCTATGTACACACATGTCCACACCTATATATGTACGAGTATCTATATTACCATTCAGCAAATGAGAGTTTTTTACTCAGTCCCAATGGAATATAAATACCAATTGCTGGGGTCATCTGAAGCCTTCAATTTAAATTATCCTTCTTGTTTATCACTCTAAAAGTGTACCAGTTGAGTATCAAAGAATTAGACAATTGCACTTTAAATAGCTGCAAATCTGTCCTCAATTGCAGAAGCTGCTGGGGTTTAGCAGCAGGGTTCTGTGGGTATCTGGCATATACTGTATATAATTAATAAGTGCTGTTGTCTGGATCCCAGGGGTGTAGGACAGCTTTCTGCTAGTTACTGAAGTTGTATAAAGGGCAGAAGCCTGACATGTGGCCTTTCCTTATCCTGAGATTCACATGGAATTTTGCAACTGTGATTGAGCTGAACAAAAGGAGCATAAAATTGGTTTTGAAAAGTTAGCTAGGCATGTATGGGGAGAAAAAGAAAAGGCTATGGTTGGCAAAATACCAGCCCCCGAGGGAAGTCCTTTCACTGCTTCGTTCAGTGGATAAGTGCTACTGCACTTCATTTTTTGTCTAGCAACTGCAGACATAATCTTGCACGTCCTTATCGCCCTCCTCAAGCCTGCTGGGGTCCTGCTCCACCCAGCCTCTATCTGCAGGCTCCAAACTTCTGCTCACTGAATCCCTTGGTTATTTTCCTCCTCAGATCGCTTTCTCCCTTATCACCCCAGGCCTCCTTAATCTCCTCCTTGCCCATTCATCCAGGAGGACAATCTTTCCATGACCGGCATTACAGCCCCTGCATCCTCTCTTATCATCTTGCACTGGCTGTCTCTTACTTACCTTTCAGACTCCTCTTCAGCATAATCCTGGAAAAATCCAGAAGAGAGGGCCAGGTCTATGGTTCAAACAAGCAGTCATCTCAAAAAATAACTTACTCTTTACAGAGTTGCTCTTCAATTTTATTTATAGACCTGGAAGTTGAAAATACACTGCCTGCCAATTTTATCTTTTTCTTTTTTTTTTGAATYTAGGAATTAAAATGTTGGAAGTTAAAAAGTTTGCACACATGAAAGTTAACTTAATTACTGCAGCTCAGTTGACATGCTTTTTATTAATAATGATAGAAACAACAACACGAAAATTAAAGGCTGCAGTGTTTATTTGTGGGCAACTTAGAGACTTGGATCAGCACAAAACTGCAGTGGTGGTAATCTCAAAAGTCTTTGTGATCCCTCCAAACTTTTGTGTCAAGCCACTTAAATTCGGGGATGCAGGAAGAATTCTTGAAGACCATTCTCAAAAGCCTCACTCAGGGCCTCATCCCTATGGCTGCCGACAGCTCTCACTGCAGATCCCGCAGCTCTCTGCAAGGCCAGGCAACAATCCTGCAGGCCAGCAGCACTGGCAAAATGCTGCTTTTCTTTCCTCCTCCTCCTTTTCCCTTTTTTCCTTTTCCTTTTTTTCCTTTTTTTCCTTTTCCTTTTCCCGCTTTTTGAGAACAAGCCCCAGATGGGGCTGCACAGACGCTGACCCTCCTTCAGCCAATTCTTGCTTTTACCATGTTGATCTACTGCCTCCCAACTGCTGCACTAAGGAAAAAACACATCATGTCCTTCTGAGTACTGACTTGCCCAAGATATCGAAACCATTTAGAGAGCTTGAGGTGAATATAAAATCAAGAGGGCTGCATCTGTGGATATATCTTGCTCTTAATAAATTGTCTTGGTTGGGAGAGAAAAGCAAGGGCTTTGGGTTCAGCAGCAATAGAGATTTATTTGTGCTCTTTACTCCGCACTCTTAAGGTTATGTGCCTTAGCGCAAACCCTCTGAACCCGTCTGACAACAGCTCGGCAGTTGCCATGATAACAAGCAGACACTATGAGTTAATGCTCATAATAACATTTCATATGGTAAAAGATTTCTAAGGTTTACAACTTTGAACCTGTTATCCCATAGCAAGTTAATACAACTGTCTCAGGAATATTTACTGAAGTGATTACAAGGGCACTTCTGTTGAGATAAGCAAATTTTATTGTTCAAATGATGAAACAATCCTGGCTAATTTGACCACCAGTAGATATTGAAAGGAAAAAAGTCAAACAGATCTAGAGTCAAGATTCCAGGCACACAAGCTTTCATTCTGATCAATTAAAAAGGAACTGCTGAYTTGAAAATCTGGTGATTCTGCCTCCACTGAGACTACATGTATTGCAAAAGCTGGAGAATTTTAACCTCATGAACCTCCACCATGACACTCAACAGAAAGGCTCTCAGACTCTTTTTTTTTTTTTTTGTGCTTTCAATGATAAGGTTATGTTAAAAAAGCCAAATTTTGTTTGCTTAGCCAAGCTTTGTAAAGAAACTCAGTGAAGACTTGTTTGAATCTGTACTAAGGAGTAAATATTTAAAAATGTTAATCTATATAGAAATGTCCTAGAGTTTATTGCTCTTAATATTACTAATTGTTCCTATACAAGGAGAGTATCTGAAAACTGGTGAAGGTCAGAGCCCTGTTTTGCCAAGCATAGAGGAAAAATAAAATGAGTGGCACTTATGACCCTGAAGAGTTTAAACTCCACACAAAGGTTTAAAACTTCCTGAACCTTTAATTCAGGATTTTTTTCATCCGAGTTTTGCTTTTAGTGGAGTTTAGTGAAGTTTTTCAGTGGAGTTTAGTGGAGTTTTTTAGTGGAGTTTAAGTCTAGTCTAGCATAGTGTAGAGTATGTGTAATTTTTGTTTCTTGTTTGCTGTCTTGACATGAAGCTTTGTGCTGTTGAATCCAATTGTGAGTTAGCAGATAAGAATATATGCTTGTATTTTATCATTGAACTCATTGATTTCAGTGTATCTAAAAGTCACTTAAACTAAATAAAGAGACCAAGAAGTCAATGCGTTCATTCTTCAGCTCCTCTGGAGAAGTCCTCAGGGGAGCTGTCAGTCCTGGTAGCTACCATCTCTGTCGGGGTCTGTGCTTCACCTCTGCATTTAAGAAACGCATTTAATTGGTCCCTGATCTCAGAGTAGTAGCTGTCAGTTGATGCCATCCTTCTGTTGACTTTGGTTTGTCAGTATAATTCAATTAATACGTATTGGGAAATATGTCATGAGGCCCTATGCGAAAGACAAATACAAGTTATCCAGGAAACAACCCTACTTTTATGGAAATGATGCTGAATTGGAGTTACTTGGAAGCATAGGCTCCATGTTATCTGTTTTTATTGTCTACATAAGCTAATATTGTCTGCATAGGCTAGCCTTTATTCTTATCTCCTTACTGCACTATATAACCAGAAATCTGCTAAATTTGAATATCACACACAGAACAGTAAGCATTTATTTTAAACAATGGTAGTTTCTTAATAAGATAATATTTATTTATCCTTTTTAAAGTAAGAACCTTGTCTTTTATGCTGCACAGAGACCTTTGGGGTCTGATGCTAGGTTTTGGGTTGCACATTTAGGTCTGGGAATACAAGCTTGTACATATGGGGTATGTGGGAGATGAAAAGTTCTGAATGGGCCTTGAACTTCCTAGCCATATAATGAGTTTCAGTACGACAGCAAAGAGCATCAAGGCAGGTAGCTATGCCAAAGCTGGAGAGCTTCTCCAAAGGTGAAAAGAAAAAACAACTTAAAAACTTAAAGGGTAGAGACAATTATCTGTTGATAGCTTTCTGTGCTTGCTTAAGTTTCTTTGTTGAAGTTTATCATGTTGAAACACATGACAAATTAGTCTCCATGTTTCAGAATAACACGAGGAAGGTGTTTTGTCAAGTCTGCAGGGCTGCTAAACGAAAAGAATCTCTGCTTTCCCCCTTCCTTTTCCTTTTCCTTTTCCTTTTCCTTTTCCTTTTCCTTTTCCTTTTCCTTTTCCTTTTCCTTTTCCTTTTCCTTTTCCTTTTCCTTTTCCTTTTTTTTTCTTTTGGTTCAGTATTAACAGAGAAATGCATCTATACTGGCCCTATCGCTCAGCAATAGTTTCTGTGGTTCAGCAGAACTGATCACGTGTGGGTCAGCTTAACAAGTTCGAGTCCAGCTGCACACAGAAAGGCATTTAAAGCAACCTCCTTAGACTTTCAGTTATTTTGGGGGAAGGGAAGCTAACTGATAACTATCTTTGCCATCTCACGTTTATACACCAAACCCCTGGAGTGAAGGTGAGATTTCTGTAAAATGCAGAATTAAGAGGGAAGTCTTACTGAATTGTGGGAAAAAAGAAGGCTGAGCCAGCCCTCTTCACTTTCAGACCTGAAGATCAGTACAGTCTCAAGAACCATGATGTAAAATCTGACTCTACGTGTTGCTCTTTTCCTTGACATAAACCAACAATTCAGGAGTGATAAACATTGCACTGAGCTAAATCTTCTCTTACTTATAGGATGCAATGAATATTGGTTCACTCTAGCATAAATCAGGGGAGATGGGCCACAGTATCTTGATGTCTCAGTAGCAATGTAATCCAGAGCACAGTAAATTTAAAGTCCTACTGATGTTAGTAGGCATAGATTATGGTCAAAGGTAGGGTTTTCAGTGACATATTCATGCACCTTTGGTATCGAAAGGTGGTTCAGTTGTTTCTTGAGTCATAAATAGCTAATAATAATGATTCATTGAAAAGGCAGAAAGTGATGGTCAAAGGTAAGATGAATCATGCTCTCAGTGAAGGCTGCTGATCAATGTCATCTTAAGCCTTGGGGCTTTGATCTTTCCAGAATGAATTATATGAAAACTGCTTTGGAAAACAGGGATTTTATGTTTATTAACTACTTGTGTTTTAGAAACAAAGTGTTCTGCTCATGTTTAAAGTCACCATTTTCCCTCTTTGAGTCTATAGCTGTACCTGCCAATCTGAGCCCCTGACAGCAGCTAGACCAGTAGTGCCGGGCTGCTGACCCTGGGCTGGCTCCACCAGCCCTGCTCAGGAGTGTGAAGTGGAATGACAATGTGAGTACACTGGAAATTGAGATAGTRGCTAACCCTGTGCCAGGAGGTAGGTGGCCTCATCATCTTTCCTCCTTGCTCTTCATTCGCACCTCTTTATTAACGGTTCTGCAGGCCAAATTGCTACCTGGGTCACATAGCACATCTGCAGTATTTTAGCTACAGGTAAGTCCACTCTACAAAGACAATTTCAAGTCTTTGTGAAAATTGCTCTAATTCTGTCTGATGAAGACCAAATTTACTGAAGGCCTTGCAAGGAGTTGCAAGGAGTCACAAGTCTCTGTCCCAGAGATAGGTGTTAGGCAAATGGGGCTTTGGTTGTGGGAGGGACCTCTCTGAACTCCTGACTGATCAACTCACATGGCTCAACTCTGAGGAAAAAGATACATCTGTTCAAAGAGCCAGCCCTTTAATGTGAACCTGAAAGAAAAATCACAAAGTAGAAGCACTTATGTAAGTGGGTTCAGTGCAAAGAATCCTAAAGTAATAAACGCGAATATTTCAAGACGTTTTCAGATAAAAGCAGATTAACTGCAAGGAGGAGGAGGYAGGATGTGCTGGTTGGCTATGAGCTGACTGGTGTATGTTCTCATAGGATACAAGGAAATTACAGTGAATAAACTAGTGACCTTAGGCCCAACCTTCTGCTGAAGTATGCAGCAAGGCTTCAAGAAGCTTTTAAGGGACAATCTTTGCATAATATAGGTCTTTCTTAGATTCACTATCTCCAAAAATATAATTTAAAAGCCTATTTACAGAAATTTCTTCCTAAGAAGTAAATTCATTAGCAGTATTATGGACTGTAATGCAGTACTACATATATCTAGCAGGCAGAAATGTATAGGATTATTTAATAAAATAGTTAATAAGCCTCTGTGATTATAAGTTGGTAATACTGAAAGCAGATAATGTTAAAAATATTTCCTAATGAAAGAAAAGGAAAGCCGTAACTCTCTCACCTGAACAAAATACATATTAGGTCTGAAAATGTTACAACAACATTCAGCCAAGGTAATCTTTGACAAATTAGATCTTTGCTTGAAAAAAATAGCCCTAGGGAACACAGTTTCTCTTGGGATAAATAAATCTCTTTTTTTTAATCTCTTCAACTACCACTGAATTCCAATAAGACATAGAGTTAAAATAATTTCCAGTATACATTTCATAAAGATAATATTAAAATTTAAGAGGGAGAAACAATTAGAGGAAGGCTATTTTGAATTTAAGTGGAGAAGACTATTGGTCCTTGTTGATGGATCTAGATTTTAATTCTATGTTCTTTACAATCATTGCTTTCCTCATGTTAATTTCTCAGAATATAGGAGGCTTTTATGCAATTTCTGCCTTAGATCTCTAACAGTCTTTCTTGGGTTAGCCTTCTAGCAAAGGATTAGACATGTCTAGTAATTTGTGATGATGGAAGTGAAAGTAAGGTTCAGGGAAGAAGTGGATTTTAAGAAGAAAATTAAAGAGAAAGTTGGAGTTCTTCCACAATAAAAGTAGTAAAATATTCCAAGTATAGTAGTAAGTATTAGAAAGCAAGGCACTTATAATAAAAAAAAAAAAAAAAAAAGACTGAGATCTGTGTTACGGAATAGGTGTAAAAAATACTTACTTAAAGGCCATACCACTAATCTTACCTGAAACTTTTCTCTTTTCTTTTTTTTTTTWAAGATTTTTTTAAACAGCTGTTCATTTTCTGTTTTAGATCATCCATCTCTGAGCCTAGAGAAAACTTGTCTATTCCCAAGGGCCTAATACAATTATGAGGAAAAGCAAAATAACCTCATCACCCCAAATCCACTCACTTTGATTGAAAGTTCTTTAAAAATCTTTTCTTATGGGCTGTTGAAATTTATTTTTTACCCAATTCTCCTCCAGCATGTGTGACCTTGTACGTGACTGTCCTTGATTTTTCTTGTTCTCGAGAGTTCTGTAAATTGGAAAAAGGTAGATTAGCTGTTATTATTGCTGTGTGCTACCAACCATTGGCACAAAGGTAGCAATGTCTGTGATTGAGATGTCTGCAGGTATTTTTCAAGTTAAATTAACACTTAAATAGAACTGAGATATAACAATTGGAGAGCAGATCACCCCGAGTAACTAGAGCAGTATGAACCTGATAACTCTCATAAGAGCAATAGACACAAATTTTCCATGATACTTTCTCCTGTACGATGAACTGTTTGCCTTTGTCAGTATTGATGGCTGGATTTAAGATATTGCCCCTTTCCTCTGAAAGGAATGAGGAGCCCTGAGCACAACTTACGTGTGTCTCCTGACCACAGGACAAGTCAACTCTTTCCATAGAGGCTACACAAGTCCATGCTTTAGTCCCTCTTTTTACCGCTGCAGGACAGCTCCATACATTAATTTCCTTAGTGTGTGTCAGTCAGCTTTGAATGGAAGGGAATTTCCCTTTCTGAAAGTCTTTTTTGCTTATCTAGGTAGAACCTGAGCAAGGATGGAGGTTTACTTTATCCAGTGACCTGGATGATCTCTAGAGGTCCCTCCCAACCTTAACCGTTCTGTGACCTGCAAGGAACCCGAGCCTTTCAGAGCCTTCCTCAAAAAAATATGTTTACATTTCCTGAAAAAACGAAGTGGTAACAGAGGAAGAAAGAAAGATTTCTTACTAAATGGCATGAGGTAACTTAACTACATGCAAGAAACCATGACAAAACCCCTGCCTACGCAGCACTTTCCAGATTCTGGTGACGCAAATCCTGGGGTCTATGTGTGCGAGTTATCAGAGTGATTTGGTGACAATGAGTTTGCTCCTCTGCTATCAGCCTTTCCCAGTAACAGCTGGGTTCACTTTATGGTTTGAGTTCACATTTGCAGCCTATATGAGGTGGCTAACAACCCTTTAAGAATTTGCTCTTTGTAKGTAAAGATGAATTGTATACCCTGGACTCTCTTAATCTTCATGTGCTGTAAATGCTCTTTTGTCCTTGATGCACTTGTTGCTTTAATAAGCAAGGCCCATTTAACCTTCACCTTGAGCAAAGGCACCAGCTTCTGGGCTATCTACATCCATAGGCTCTTTTTGCATTCCTAGAGCAAAGCTCACCTGCAGAGAAATGGGCCTTATTCACCGACTCATTTCTGTGTTTGATGCATGTCATTTCCCCAGGCCCCAAATGAGGTCAAGCTCTCACTATATGGACAAGGATAAGGTTGTTTGCACAAGGGTCAGTCTCAGACCTTAAAGCTGGYTATTCACCTTGTTTTACACATAGCAGCAAAGCTTTTGAGGACATTTTCTCAAAAGTCAGTTAAAATAACAAAATTCCCAGCAGATTTTGTCGCATTTCCTATCATTCAAGAAAAAAAAAAGTCCTTTGCATGACATTTTTTTAAAAATAGATATCTTTCACTGATGTTACTTTTTAAAATAAGTTTTACAATAAGTTTCAAGTAATAAGTTTCACTCTTYCACAATATACTGTGCTCCTTTGTTAGAGGTTTGGAGTGCTGTATAGTGCATGGAGTGGCCTGGGTATGAGTGTGCTCCTTAAGTCAAAAAAGGCCTGTCACCTCCTCCCTGAAATCACCAGGGGTTGGACAGTCACTAAGGAGGGGAAAGGGGATTCCTTAGCTTGCAGGGTACACTTGCTGCAYACCCGTGGGTCTTTGTAGGTGTAAAATAGTTTGAAGGACGGAGTCTAATAATTCACTTTCACAAATCAAGCAATAAATATGCTTTATAACAGTAACTGAGCTGTTACTGCATTAATATGCAGTAGCACCAAGGCACAAGGATGTTTGCAATGGCATAATTTGATTGACAGAGATTTGGATGCTTAAAACAAGCCTTCTGCGTGACTGAAATCATGTGGAAATGAGCCCTCTAGTGGGTCTTTGAACAATTACCCAATGTTGCTATCTGGAAATGCAGGAACTCTAATAAAAAAATAAAAAAAAAAAATGCCAAAAATAACTCCCACCAAAAAAAAAAAAAAAAAAAAAAAAAAAAAAAAAAAGAGAGATAGTCAGCTTTTTTAACCATTATCATGTTAAACAGATTTAAAAATGACCGTTATGAGATGTGATAAGTATCACCAAAATGCTCATTCAAGGACATTTTGAAAACCTTCAAAGCACTTCTATTCTTTTTTTCTTTTTTCATTGAGAACATCATTTTTCAGTGAAATTGATTCAGTGCTTTTCTACCAATGCCAGATAATGGAGTATTATGCTTTTAACCATTACAAATTTAATGTTGTGGAAGACATTTCTTCTGACTATGGGACTTTCTGCTATGACCCTTTGATGCCATCCTCTCATGTCTGTAGTTTTACTTACAGCTCTGCTTAAACCAGTGAGGTTAGACTGACCAGAAAAAGTTTAAAACTTATTCTGTGTGGCTGTTCAATCCTGTTCTATCCACACACTACAGCATATTGGAATGATAGAGAATTCTGGAAAAACTCAAGTATGTTATCACTTATGCTTTCAAATGCTCCTACACATTTGGAGAGATTAGGAAAACACCAAATGTGGGTAAACAGCATGTCTGAAAATTAGATCCAACCAAAATTTGAGTCACTTGGTAACTTTAAGAAAACTATTGACCTGTACTTTAATGTGTGAAAAGACCCTGTAAAGCAAATGGCCCAACTTGAGGTCTAAATAATAAAGTGACTCCTAAATGTTTTCAGGAACTACATCACACAGAACTTCAGAGTTTGGCCCAGTATCTCACATTCTTTCAGATGAGTTCTTAATCTCTAATTTTGGCTAAAACATCATAAAACAGACAACCAGAATRGAATTGTTAGAGGCTTTGACAACAACTGCTGCTTTCCTTGATATCAACCAAAATGTTGTTGTTTTGTGGCATTTTATTTTGGATCTAAATCATGACTAAAGAAAGGAGATTCTCATAAACAGGCTTGCTTTTCAAAAATATGAAAACCACTGAAATGTATGGAATTAACTCATTCTATCTATTCCTCACATGCCAAATATTTTAGATTGCTTGTCCATAGTACTATTGCATAAAAACAAAGTGCGTGTGGAAAACTACCAGCTACTTTTTTTGCAAAGAACAATTTAAAATATTCCATTGACTTCAGGACACCTATACTTTATGAAATGACATGGAATGACATGACTGTACGGCATGGGAACAGTATTTCCAGGGATTTCACTGAATTCATCTGCTCTCAGAAACCCTATAAAAGGCTGACGTAAGTTATGAAGAGCAGAACAAGTTGAGTTCAGGTAGCAGAAAGAGTTATGGATGGGCAAGATCCAAACAGACATCTTCTTTCCAGCTTGCCATAGTCAGGTCTTGTAGGGATGCTCCCAGATGGGAAATCGAATATGGTACTAAGGTGGAGGCTCCTCTGCTGTGTGTGGAGGACTTACCATTTAGTCAGTATTTGGTTTTATGTGCTGGTTATCTGTGTTACTTTTAATAGGCAAAATTAGCAGGAGCCTTTCCATCGTTGCGAAAAGCAACTAGATCAGCTTCTCATAGATTTTAGCATGTCTGTTGAAGCTACCTCTGGAAAACTATTTCTATTAGAAGCAAGTATGAGATGCAGAATTTGATTCCATATTTGCATTCAAAACTAGGAATGTTAAAGCCTAGATGCCATGTTTTAGAGTGTTATAGGTAAGGGGAACAGCAGTGGAATTTAAAATGTAGTACCTGTTTATCCTCAGACTTGTAACACTTCTGTAGGAACTGTGTTTGGAAACTTCTGCAGTAATATTAATTACCTCAGCTATTCAATCCTAAGTAATCAACATTAATATGCTAATTACTCTAATGACATGTTTGCACTAAAGAACAGGGTATGTTGGTTAATGATGCCCAGTCTCTACATTCTTTCAACATTTGAGCTGTGTGTAGTGTATGAGAATTGAAAGCAATTTGTGCAATTATGTAGATCTCTTAAGTGATCAGTCCTGACAGACCATGGGTTGTGTGGGAGTGTTGTTATATGCCTCAGATATACTCTTAGGCAGGAGGTTGACTCCAGTAACCTCAAGAATCCATAAATTGCCCCCAAATGCATTACCCACTGGGTTTCACTGCTGTTGTGTGTGTTTTGTTATAGGTTATATTCTTGCAGTGGGCTAAGAGTTCAACACAACCTTGTATTTGGCAATCACAAACCTCTGTGCCTAGTGCTCTAAAAGAATGTCAGAGCCTAAACATCAAATACTCCCAAGGTTATCATAAAGTGGATCTGACAAAGGACTTTTGAAGTATACGTAAAATTTTGAGTTTAAGTACAAGCATCAGTTCACTTCCAGCTTTAGCTGGCCCAARTCAAGTCTATTCCCCCAGCTCCTCCAGCTATCTACTTCATTGGTCTTTCAGACTGAACTGCCTTGAGTCTGTTATTTTCAAATCTGGCTTGGTGTGCAGCCAAACTGTGATGATATTGGCCTAAGCAGGGAAGATGACCGTATTTCTGATGTGACACCTAAGCGTCTTCAGCAGTACTAACATGCACTGCAGTGCTCTCCAACACTATTATCCTGGGAAATTTTAAGAGACTAATGTAGAGTCTTTTACACTTGTTTAACTGGGAGCCCCCACCTTGAGCAGAAGATCTGAGTATTTTAGCTTCYAAAGAAGTGGAGAGCATTTCTACAGAGGCACGCTGAGCTGACTTTGCCTTCTGGCAGATCTTTGACTTTGGGGTCACTTCAAGCAGCTTTCATTTCTGTAAGATGTCAGGAGGGGTACTCTGAGGAACTGAGGGGAGAGAGGAGCCAAGAACCAATTGCTTACATAGTAAATCATTCCATTTCTTCCAAACAAATATACTAGAAAGTTTTATTCTTTAGAAAAATCTCAATGTTTTGCTTTGCACTCCCTCTGCTCTACTTGGAGGACATGACCATCCCAAGAAGCCAGAGTTTGTTGTATTTCCAGGATTGCACTCACACCGCCATTGCTCAACAGCTTATTTAGAAGCCCYTTTCCCTTGTTCCCCTCTTTAGTACTTACATGAGCTGTCAAGTGCCCTCAGTGTTGTCTGGTTTGGATGTTCATTGCAGGAGAGTGCAGCATGGTTTTCCTCTGCGTAATCCAGTGTTTATTTCTTACCAGCTCTCCCCATGTGTGGAAGTGCCCGCACACTGGTCCTTAATGCTTTTACTGTGTGACAAGAAGTGTTTGTTGCATCAGAGAAAGGTTTTAATACAAGCATATCTAAAGTATGTGCTAGCCCTTTAGTATTCAATAGCTAAACTCACTACTTAGGCCTTATAAGTCTAGGTTGCTGGCCAGTATTTCAGAGTTGTAACTCTGTGTAGTTTCTCTTTCATACTATCTGGGATCCAGGCATAAGCACATGTGACTTTCTGCCCATACAAGAGGGTACTTTTATTTCTAATTCCCAGTGGAAACTGGAAATGACAGGCAAGCCTGGAACTGAAAATAAGAAAAATGAGAAAATGCTGTTCTTGCACAGAAAGARTAGTTTAGAAATGGGAAAGATACTAGTCAGTGGTGAATTTTCTTCTGGAGTTTCCTAGCAGCTGGCCATCTTTCTCCTCTGCCTGCATATGTTGCTTTAATTTAGGCTGTTAATGAAAGCATTGCAATGTAGATAGTGGCTCCAGAGCATTATGGTTCTGCTGTCAGCATCAGTTTGCCTTGCATCAGTATGTATTATTGACCACACAGCACCAGCTTCTCTAGCCTTTTTCTTAGGGATCATTTGGTGCTGCTGAAGGAAACAAAATAAACAGAAAGAAATTATACTTTCTGGCAGGAAAACATGTTTTTAACAAAGACATGCACAAAAGAAGGTGTACCTCAGTTGGCAGAGCAATGGGACCTGGGATTTCAGGTCACTCTGCAAATATAAATACCAAATAGCACTCATAAATAGAACACTGGTCTACAAAAACTCACAGCTCCAAATGGGTAAAGCCAAATGGCCACAGGAGGGCATCAGAACCTAAATTATGAAGATAACTGGAATACATCCATATATAACTGCAGAACTATCCATAAAGATATCTCTGAACACTGTGCATGCCATCCATTTGAGAAAGTAAATCTGGCAATAACATTAGGTGGTCAAAGGGATAAACGTGTCCCACAGTCATAATAGTAGATGAGCACAAATTCTGCTGACTTTTGCTCTTATTCCATGGGTCATTCTTTAATTATCTATACTGTGTCCATCCAAATTAGGCTGTAAGGTCCTTGGGGTAGGGACTTGTCTAAACAATGTATTGCTATGCACACCTATAGCACTATGCAAATAATTAACTACTGTAATTACTGTGCCCATAAAGCAATTCGCTTGACATTGCTACTGGGCAGTTACTTTCATCTGAATGTGACTGAGTCAACCAGACTAAGACCTTGAATCTAAAACTGGAAGTGACTAAAATCCTCATTCACTAAAATGCTATATTACTTTAAAACATTTGTAGAAAAAAAAAGAGTTTTACTAGTTATACACTTCTTTAAATATGCCCTGGATAAGAATGATTGTACAGCTTGGGGATCAATGCTAACCAGGGAGTATCTGGGAGAAGCAGGGCCTAGTCCATGCACTCCTAACATTTAAAGATATTTTATGCCAGGTAAAAAGAAACATAGCAGAGAGGACTGTTTTAAGAGGTATCACCTTTTGTGTAGTTTATCAGTTGAAGCAAGTTTCTAGGAATCAGCACTCTGCTGTGGCCCTTTGTGTGGGAAACTAAATGCTTTGCTCTTGGGAATAGCTTAGGTCAGAGCCGCCTTGGCTGGATTTTCATGGGCAACTAATGAACTATCTGAGAGAGTTAAATTGCTGCCTTCCCTTTTTCCATAAGAGCTGCCTGGGATGTTCTCCATCCCTGAACATCCACAAGTTCAGTGGGACTATGGGTCAGCCCTTACACAAAGTTATATTTTTTGCAGAACGTGAGTCCTGAGCACCTATGGAAGGGAATGGGGGATGGCTGATTTGAAAAGGCAGCTGTCAACAGAACAAACAGGCAGAAGTAACTTCATACTTAGAACACACAGAGATCCAACAGGATTAGTGTCACAGAAAACCAATATATGTGTGTGTGCTTGTGTGTGTGAAACTTTACCCATTTGAGAAAACACTGGTATTTCTTCAAAAAAAAAAAGAAAAAAAAAGAAAAAAAAGCTGATGCCAGCTGTAGCATACCTAGCTATTTCAAGCTGCTGTTAAAGAAATATTTAACTATGAATTGGAGACTGAAACCAATACTGTGTTATGAGCACAGATGGTAAATCTCATCAGTCAGATATATAGCCTGCAATTGTGTCATATTTTACTGACAACTTAGGTCTGAAGAGTTTRCTCTCTTTTAAGCACTTGATTTGAAAGACTATTATGCCTATTGTTACAAATCTATACCAACGTRGTGTTTTCATGTGTGCTTTGGCTTTTCAGCTCTCCCAGGAAGCAGGTGGGTGCTGCTGTCACTTTAGAAACAAGAGCTGTTTAACTTCCTCCACACRCAGCAGACTGTAGTTAGGCGTCATACTAACTTGTGTGTTGTCCTCAGATTTGCTGTCTCCTTTCCTGTGTCTAATCTCTCCTTTGTGTAACGACCAAAGAAAGCTCTCTCAGACACATGTGCAACTCTGGCCTTAAAAGGATCAGATATTTAGGAGAACAGATTTTGGTTTGAAAGATGCAAAAGATTTAAATAGATGGTTTGAGGCATAAGGACAGGAGAGGAATCTCTGAAGAGTATGAAAGGTTGTGAAATTGCTAAGGGATTAAGTTGTTCGGATCATTGTTCCAGCACTATTAAAAAAGGTATAAATTCATTTCAATTCTTAGTGGATTTCAAGCTGCCAATTTCTAAGCTTTTAGAGGCCTTTGATGTGATTCCAGCATTCTGTGATGTAAGTGAATTATTTTTTCCTTAATTCTGAGGAGGCCATTTCCTTCCCAGCCCCCTCTGAAAAACACTGCAGCCACCAGACTGCAACCAAACACTAATTTTGGCCCACAGTGGGTATTAACCCACTCTCTGCTGTGACCTATTTTCTGTACACTTCTTTCAAGACTTGAGTGTGAAATGAAGTGGTAAATGACTATTTTAAATAACAATGATCCTAAAACACACAATGCACCATGTAGTGCAGTTCCAAAATGCATGCATAAAGAACAGTTAATCCATCCTTTAAAGACAGCCAAGTTTGGGATGGAATATGGCAGCTTTTTAGCGTGCAGAGCAGCAGAACACAGTAATTTAGACTGCAGCATGAGGAATTGTTTATCCAACTGAAAGCAAAGGGGAAATGTAGACAGGAAGAATGCAATTATGTAGCTGGACTTAATCCAAGACACCTGAGCTGACATGTCTCTTCCAACTGAAAAATCTCCAGAACCCCTAAATGAGAGCGAACAGTCAAGGCTATTGCTGTCCATGTTGTCCAGTGGCAAGGACTTCCACTGGTACCAATGAAGTGGGGAACTGGACCACTGCCAGGTCAGAAGACAGCTCCTCAGTGAATGACCAGATGTCTAAGCATACTGATACTTCCCGCCTGGACTTGGCAATATCCTGTGTGGGAGCTGCTGAAATCAGTTCAGCTCAGCTCAGGCAAATGAGGCTGAAGACATTACCACCTCTTTGGGGCCAAAATATGTATGCAGCTTTTCTTGGCAGAGAGATGCAAGGATGGGCATTATATTTCCTGCATGGTGGGCTTTCTTACTGGATAGGCAACTTGTTTCACATTTCATCATGGCCTAAAGGGCCTGGAGAGTGCAGAGAAGGGAGAAGGGAGGTGCAGAAAACTGCAGATTGACAGTAAGGAAAAATGACAGTTCTGTGCTGGGGCTGCAGGGGGATGAACCTCCCTTTCAAGCGTTTGACATGCCTTGTTATGCATTGTACCATGAGCAGGATCTTGCCTATTACCCAGCTTATATAATTTAGTTTTGCAGTGAAGCATTCTCCTGAAGATCAAAGCCTTGGAGTAGTCTAGAAGGAATTTGATCCCTGAAGAGATAAATTAATTTGTATTTGTATAGACCTAATTATATAAACCACTGAAATCTTACATGTTGCAATGCAAGACCAACACTTAATTTTAATCTGTTTTTCTTTAGAAAAATGTTTGCTGAGTCTGATGCTCAGTATACACTAGATGGCAGTATTTTACAGCTCATGTACCTGGCATTTGTCTTGGAATCTTGTTTATTAATCTACAAGAGAAGTTTGCCCTCAGATAGTTGTTTCAGTTAAAATCCTGGTAAACAAAATCAACACTTTATGTGGTGTCTGATTATTGTCATTTAACATACAAACTGGCTCATACCAAGATACTGAAAGAGCATTTGGTGATTTTGGCCTTGAATCTAGGAATGAACTCCACAAGTGAAGCTTAAAATCAGTTCAGCCAAGCTAGAGTCCATTAAGGTTTTGAGAAGGTTTATGAGGACCTCTATCTCTCACAGCTGGTCTCGGCCCTTGCTCAACCTCCGGTGGTCCTGGAAGATCCTCTGTGGGAGTGCAGTGCTGGAGTGAAAAGCTCTTGACTTCCCAGCTATAGACAGTTTGAATATGTCTGGGTCATCTGGCTGAGGAGGCACATGGCTGAGAGGTAAAAATCCTCAGCTGAGTTGCACTAAGGAGCAACTATTTGAACTGCCTCTTGTTTGCAGTGAATGACGTAAGTAAGTGCCCTTTGCCTGTTCCTGGAGAAAGAGGCTTCTCTGAGTCCTGGTATTAGTCACAGAATCACATAACGGTTGAGGTTGGAAGAGACCTCTAGAGATCATCTAGTCCAACCTTCCTGCTCAAGCAGGGACACCTACAGCATGTGGCACAGGGTGGTGTCCAGGCGGGGCAGACAGAGAAGGAGACTCTTCACAACCTCCCTGGGCAGCCTGTTCCAGTGCTCTGTCACCCTCACAGGAAAGAAGTTCCTCCTCACCTGGAGATAGAACTTCCTGTGTTTCAGCTCATACTCATAATGTCACATCCATAGCCATGGAACTGTTTTCCATCAGGTCAACCCTTAATCTGTACTGGTGCCTAAGGTTATTCCTCCCCAGGGGTAGGACCTCATGAGGTTCCTCCCTGCCCAGTGAGAAGAATTAGTGACGTGAGTGTCACAGCAGAGCAGTGCTCTTGTCCCACCAGTGGTCATTTTCAAGAGAGGAGCTGGCCACTCTCAGCAGGCAGTCTAAATAACATGACAGGAGGTAACAATTTGTAAAGGAAGTGCCACCGGGGTCACCACTATGGTGATCACTAGGCCTTGGATTTGCCTGAAAAAACAGTGTAAACATACTTGTAATGTCACAATTCCCATCTGTAAAATGAGCATGTCTTTCCTTTCCTTAATTTTGATTAGACTGCAAGTCTTAGCTATACCCAAACCTCCCTCCTTTTGGCTGAGCTCAACGCTATTACTGTGAATAATGATAAGTCTTCTTTATATGTTGTAGTACTGCTATTAGCATTGAGCCATTTGGCTGATAGTACCAACATTACGTAGTGTGACTTGTCACTCATTTGTGAAATACACATCCCAAGATCTTGATCTTTTATTCTTCAATATTTTGAGAAAAATTTGGGGCTGTTGATCCACATTTCTTAATGTTTTATATTCCTCTACAGCATCTTCTTGGTACTTGGAAAGAATTATCTTTCTGAGTTTGCTGTTCCAAGATAATACTATTCTGTCTTGAACAGTCCATGTTGATATTAATCTGAGTAATGTTGTGATTCCCTGGGCAGAGCAACAGATACATGATGTCTAAATCAGGTCGTATACATGTGAGCACAGAACAACTTTGAGGTGCTCATTACTGTGTTGTACAGTTACTGCTTATGTCAGTTATGGGACCATGAAAAAATGAGGGTGGGATGTAACAACTTTGTTTGCCTTGTAATGTGGAACAGCTTTTGGTGACTCTGGATAACCAGATCACAGTCATTTTCAGTCCTTCTAGGACATGAAACTGGCAGTCCATCAGCAATGGAGGAAAGTAATAACTGAATGAGCCACCAAGCCAATCCTCAGAGCCAGTTTTCCAAGCACTTAGGAGGCCAAGATCCATCTTCCTTCTTACTATGGCAACACTTCAGTCTCATTTTGTTCACTAGGTGGCACAAATGCATTAGAGATCGATTTGAAAAGGTTTTCTCTGAAATTTCACAGCTAACGTTGTAAATGTATGTAGGATAACTTTGAATATGTTTCAGAATGGCCAGGGTTCCAAAGCTCATTTCTGTAGAAGGATGCATAATAAGATCACCGGTGATGAGACACTGTCCCAAGCCTTAATTATCTGCACAATTGTGTTCCAGTGCTTTGATTCCACTACCTGATCTTCTTGGTCTTGTCTCAGGTCACCAGAACCAGGGGCAGGGAAATTTTCAGCAGATCAACATTAGCATGAAAATCATAATACACTCTTTACTCTTCTGGGGAGACAACATTTTTTGGGAAAATAATTTATATTTCATCTCAGCTTTTATATTCTCATCCACTTGCTTTTGCACAAACACAAAGCTATTTCATGCATATCATTATTTGGAATTATTCTCCCCGCATAGAGTCCACTTGCTAGCTATGCTGCTTGTCCAAGAACAGCCAGAACTGGGCTGGAAGTCTGAGTTTTATATGTTTAATTAGTTTTTTACAATCTTTTGTTTTTCTTTTTTAGTTTAGCAGTAGACCTTGGCTGTGTAGATGTGCTTTTAGAAACTGATAGCATAAATTCCAAGAGATCTGTCTCCTTTTCCATTCCCTAAGCGCCTAACTTATTCCTTAAGATTTCCAGCATTCTACCAAAACTTTATTTTCTAAGTATGACATTTTCTATATAGACACACATATGTAAATATATTCATATAGGTTTAATATATAGGTATACATATATATTTGATTTTCTGCCTTAATAAATTCCTTCTGTCAAGGGATAATGAGGTCTGGGTTGCTCTCGTTACCTCTACTGCTTAACWCCAAGGATGACAGAAGTGATGTGATTTCAAAGTCAAGGGTGAGTGCAAGACCTGCCGACTCATGAGGTTTGTGCTGTGAATAAGGGGAGAGCAGGCAGTGGCAGGAAGCCACCCCAGCCATTAAAATGCAAGTGGAGTACCAAAGGTAGGGAGGGCTCAGGCTTTGAAAGCAAGTAACCCAAACATTTTCTTTCCAAACATCTGCAAATTGTTAGCTCAATTTATTTTAAATTAAAAGTCTTTTTTTACTGGACTGACAGCTTATTTTATTTTTCAGCTGTTAGACTTTTCAACCATTTGAATTAGATATTKCACAATGCCTTTGATGTTGGAGAAATGTGCCTCTGCTAGTAAGGTATACTTGGATCTTCTACCAGTGGGCACTGTTTTTCTATTCCTCTGCGTAGATACCATTTTAATATATTTTTTAATCTCTTCTGTGCAAAGTCTTGGGGGTGTCTTTTACCCTTCTGAGATTATGATATGCTTTTTGATTGCACAGAAAAAAAAAAGTGACGCTTTTCCTAGTCCAGTGAAATAGAGTGTGTATCTTAAGTGATGTTGTCAGAGTAACAAACATGGAAATTTGGTTTCTCTCCATGGAATTATCCAGTATAAAAAGTTGSAGGACTTAAAGCGCCCTTTCCCCCATTGTTTCCCATCCACCTTTGTGTTATTGTCTGATACTCTCTGAACAGGTTCCTTTAAAYATTTCACACATGGAAGTTTTATGTTTAATATCAACATTGACTTCTTTGGAGATGTTACACTGGAATTTTGATTAGACAGAGTGCTACAGCAATATGCTGAAATAAGAATACAAATGTATGTTCTTAAAAAAATAGCAATTGCAGTATTCAGTACAATCACAATGTAAATATGATTCCCATTACTGATCTCTAGAATATGATCGCTGTCACGATTCTGGGCATTCCCAGTTGCTGGGAAGGAATATGTGGGTTGAAGCCAGTTGGAGCCCATTGTTTTCTTCAAAATTCTTTTGTTGGTGGTTCTGATTTCATCCTCTGTGTTGGACTGAGCCATGTATACACTTCTCCCATGCTGGTCTGGCTAAATCGGAGAGAACTTTTTTGCATGCTTTGCTGAAAACGTGGCTTCCAGGTTAGGTGGTCCACAATCCTCAACACTATTTTGAGATAAAGTCAGATTTCTGTACAACAGCTGTTTTACCCTATGTTATTACTGATCTTCACAGACACCTTGCCCTTGCCCAAATCTTCAGAGCTTCCTTTGTAGAGGTTTACTGGTTTGTCACGCTTGGGCATTTTGGGCAATTTGGAGGTCAAGTAAATACCCATGATACCAAGTTCGATGCTCTGACAAGTTACATGATTTTTTTGATCCATAGATGATTGAGGATCTCAGATAGTTCAGCTTTATGGCCAACCTTGGCTTGCATAGAAAATAATAACTTGAAGTAATTTTTTTTACCTCATTTTTTCAAATACTTCATTTTTTTACCTCATTTTTACCTCATAATTTCAAAAAGAGATAAGTCTAATTAAATTCAGATTAGTATTTTTACTCACTTTTCRGTAAATTAGACTTATCTCTTTTTGAAATTATGAGGTAAAAAAAAAATTACTTCAATAGATGATCAGATTCTACCTCCTAAATGTAAACTTCGGTCATCTAAAACTGATGAATCTCCCTTGTTTTCAGGCCCAAACCATAAAATTTCATATAGTTTTATCTGCACTTATAAAATTCTTTCTTGGCATCTGAAAACCTTCCAGGTTTTACTTGAAAGTAGTAGCAAATTCATCAGAACTTTGGACGAGTTAGCTATATGGCATGTCCCAGAACTTGCTTATTTCTGATAAAAGCCTGAACCTTCTATGACTGAACCCAGCTGAGGCTGTAGTAATGACACTGTAGGACGCTTCATTGTGTTTACTATCAATTCTCTGTCACTCAACTAACATCAAAGTTTGCTTCTAGGCTCCCTAAGTTAAAATCTCAATCATSCTATTACTTTTAGTCACTCACAGTCGTAGAAGAGTCTTTATTGCTGAGATAAATTTCCTGCTGGCCATGGCCAATGGATACTTCCAAGGGATGGCTTGATCTGATCTGATAGATTTGGACTTCTTACTTACATTCTTATTTACATTTTCTTACATTCAGGACTCAGTTCCTACAGACTTCCCTAGCTTTTTAAACTTGTAGGTAATATAGACAGCATGGCTCCAAGYGTTTCATTAGGTGTAATATATTGAACATCTTTGTGGGTTTGGGGAAGTATTTGGTTAATATATCTGCAAGCAAAAGCCTCGTCCCATCTCTATCCATTTCCTTTGAAAATTTGCTTAGGAATCTGTCAAAGAATATTTTTTCAATCCTTCATGGCAACGTATATCCCAATACGCAGTGTTTTCCTTACTTTCTCTTTTGTTATGAAAGAATAGATCTAATGAACCACTTCCATCTGATACAAACGTAGCAAGTGCAAGATAAATCAATGGAAATCCATGCAAAGATAACAGTGACAGAAACAAAATAGATTTTAAAAATGTACACCCATTTACATTCTTAATTCTCTGTTTTTACAGTGCTTGGGGAGTCCTCAGCACTGAGGGATTTTGGCAATAAAAAATTACTGTTTATGGAAAGTTTTTAATGACAAGGCATAAAACAATACATTGTTAATGTTTGTCCAGCCTGAAAAGATTGTGTCTGGATAACTTTAGTCACCTCTGTTGTAGTGAAGCTGGACTGAATGTTTTGCAAGATCGGGTTTTGCCATATGATTTTATTTTCTCTCTCTTTTTTTTTTTCTCTTTAAATCAGACTGTTGTACCAGCTTTTCCATCTTGTAGCTTTCCAGATTTTATTATTATTATTATTATTATTATTTATTTACTTTTATTGAACTAACTTCTCTGGAACCTGAAAAAGCATTTGATTTATATAGAGTTATGGGTGAAGTGTGATGTGGATTTGAATTAGGAAAGCTCCAATTGTTTTACAAGGTTATACTGGAAACTATGTCTTTGCAGTAAGTGGATGAAAAGCATCTCATCAAATSAGAAGGAATCCTAGAAGTTTCACCTCTGTTTGAGTGGGAGCTTGAGTGACTTTTCCATATGGTAAATGCCTGGCTATTCCTTTCTATCAGTCTCCCATTAGCCTTTCCAGCCATATTGGTCTCCCTGGCCTCTGATATACTGACGAGATGATATAAACTAAGGGCCTGGGGAAACCCACAATAGCTGTTGCAATTTGTTCTTTCAACTTAACTAATGGCTTGTGAAGTTGGAAATCCACACTCCGAATGTGATGAATTTTGTCTGAAAATTGATCCCAGCAGATAATTCTTTTCAAAACTTCCTAGAGATCAAACGTGYTCAGGAAAAGCCTATTTAAAGAAACACTCATCTCAATGTATAGGGCCAGCACAGAGAGGCAAGAAATACCCMTACATGATAAAAAGTCTCATGTATATTTAGTATGTGCACAGTCATACTGAACGATTTTCAAGGCTGTTGTCCCCCYTTTTTTCAAATTCATGCATCAGCCTTTGAGCTGTCTTTGCACACTGTCTTTCCCATGGCACTTAGCCAAGAAAGAAGATACAGGGCTACCCTAATGGGAATGGGAATCCAAGAGGAAAAGGTCAACTGTTCTTAGCCCACAAAGGAGGACTTATCTATCAGTTGTCAGACCATGAGGCCAGAACCTCCAGCATTAAGGAATGGCTGAAATAGATCATCATAAACACCTCACAGCTCAGCTCTAAGAAGTGTGTGGAGGATGTGGGAGGAAATAGAGCTAGCTGTTTCTCCAGGTCTGAAAGAAAGTGTCATCTTTCAAAACCCGTTTGATAAACTGTCTTCCAGTTCCAGCAAAAACAATATGCAAAGACAACTGTCTGCAGCATATTGTTGTCTCCCCATTTACTCTCTGGTTAGGAATTTCAGATCTGAAGGGGAGGAGATGCTTGGTGGAGGGTGAAGGGAAAAGAAAGCAGCTGAAGGGGGTTAGACTAGTTGTGCTCAGTCTCCTGCTAACTATTTAAATAATATGTGCTGCTAATTATTTAAATAACTCTTCTGGTAAGTATTTTTCTTCCCGTGTGGGTGTCCACAGGCTCACCACCAATTGCACAAATCAAAAATGGTCTGGGAAGCACATATGAAGCACTGGTTCAAGCCATCAATTCTCTGAAGGTACTAGCAGACCAAAGCTAGATCGTAGTATGTAGGATTTTCAAACATGTTGGGTAAAACTAAAATGGAAGATGCAAACAATGTGAATAATTAACTCTGTGGAGGTTCCCATCTGTATCTGAAATGTTCCAGCCGCTCTCTCCATGTGTACAAAAGCCTAAACCGTAATGCTGGATCCAAACAGACATAATCTGGGAAAATTCAGTGCAACATATAATCTTCCTTACTGGCAGCTATCTACATGAAGAGAACAAAAAAGGAAATGTAGGACTATTACAGATGTTCATGATTTCAATACGCGTTTTGTGTGTATTGTTCATTTCAACTCTTTAACTGCTTTTTTCAAAAAATGCTAAACTTGAGTCTGAGGGAGACTTGAAATCTCTCTGGGCTGATACTGTAACAGAAATTGCCCTAGCAGAGGCCTTCTGGCTGGAGTCAGGCCTTGAATGGTTTCGTACCAAGTGCCATCTCCTGGGTTCATCAGTGATCATTTCAGTTCTTTAACACCCAATATTGAGATAGTCCAGAGGTCAATTACGGATGCTGCTAGCCTTGGATCTGGAAACAAACTTAAAAGCTCCAGTGCTCTGATGTGTGGTGGGTGGAGGGCAACTTGGGCCATTACAAATATTCCAAGATGATGACTAAACAAAAGATAGATAGTTTGATTTCATTCCAGTTCTCTTATCAACTGCCAATTCTTTACAGTCTCCACCCTAAGTACTATGGTTAAAGCCAGACTACACTTTTGTTGTCAGTTTCCTCCTGACACTAYCAGTTATGAAAATTAGTAGATTGAATCAATTTGCATTGCTAAGCTCTACCTTCCTCCAGCTGAAAATGTGCATTCAGGTAATATTTTTAATGCACTCTTGCAAAAAACAACAGTCATTTGCCTCCTGCAGCTGACATGTTGTACTAAGCTATAGCAAGTTGAGATACACTTGCTCGTCTCCAGTGCTTCTTGGAAAMTACCAACTCTAACTGCCTTCTAGAACATGCCATATAATATTTATTTTTACTACCATTTCTGCCTTACCTACTGGTGAAGTCATAGGCAGTGTGTCTTAATAATAAACCACTTAAGTGCCCTTCTAAGGAAAAGCCACACCTGGAAGCTGACCTCACCCTTCTCCACCTCCCAATCAAACAAACAAAACCCACAAAATAGTAAAAGAAAAAAAAAAGAAAAATAAGGAGCTGTGAAGGCACAAAGGAGTGGTTTGGGTTTCTGGACTATATCTTCAAGCATATCTCTGAGGTTATTTGCAGGCAGACAAAAGCCTGTGCTCTGAACCAGCCAGATGTGAGCCAGCTGTAAAGCAAGAACCTAGAGGTAGTCTAAACCTGCGTGTCAGCAGGGCTTGGGCTCGCTGCTGTGCTAACTATGACTATGATTTCAGTGTTGTATCTGGTTATGTCTGGCAGGCTTGGAGCACAGGCAGAATGAACTTGTTTCAGCCCACCAAGYGCAGTGCAGATGGATATACCCATGTGCTGGTAGGAAATGCTGGCRACATTTCTCCATCTGGCAACACTAGATTCACTGCCCACTGCACTTGTATTTATTAATACTTGTGGGCATACCATACTCTTTCATCCATAGGAGCCAGGACATGTATGAAGATCATTCACAGTGTGCAAGTTAGTGTTACACTCTAAATCTTGTTCCAGGCCAAAAGAACATGTTTCTTACATGTAATTTCAAGAATTTATTATTTGTATAATTGAATTGTTAACAGTAACAATGACTAAGTATTAGTCCAGATTGAAGTATTACAAAAAAAATAGAGTGCAATTATGGAAAATATCTCCATGATACAGTTAAAGTTGCTATTTTATCCGAGTATCTATCCCTTTCTCTGCTACTCGGTGCACACTTCCACTGCCACTGTGGGTCCTAATGCCAGATTCAGATTGAGAGAGGATGTAGTGTTCCTCTCTCTCCACTGGGAAGAGTATGATGTTGATATTTAAAGCCTTCCCCCCCCTCCCCCCCTTTTTTTTTTCCTTCTTAACTTATTTGCACAATAGTGTAAGGAAACATTGTGCATTAGGTATTGCTCATTATACAATAGATGTTGCACATTTTTCTTCAACACACTAATGTTTTGCTTTTTCATTGCTCTGCAGCTCTACATTACATCCAAATTTACTGTATGACGTATGTCTTAAATATAGATGTTTTATGTTTGCTTCTCCTAAAACTGTTTTTGATGGTTCTCTGGGTTTATATTTCTTTAATTGACCACTGGGTTGATTTGTTCATATCTCGGGGGTCTCCTTCTGTGAACATCTGATGTCTATRCTCTGCTGCATTGCAATTTGAGTTCTCATTTTCAAGCCCTCTGTTGTCATGCCTGTATTCATTTACATTATAAAATGATAGAATCACAGAATGATTATGTTTGGAAAAGACCTTCAAAATCATCAAGTCCAACCATAAACCCATCACCACTATGCCTGCTAAACCATGTCCGTAAGTGCCTCATCTCCACATTTCTTGAAYGCTGCCAGGGATGGTGACTCAACTACTTACAGTGCAGCCTGTTCCAACGCTTCAACACTCTTTCTGTGTAGATTTTTTTCATAATGTCTAATGTGTAACTCCCGTGAAGTAACTAGAGATCGATTCCTCTTGTCCTATTCGTAKTTTATTTGGAAAAAAGACCGATCCCCATCTCACTACCATCTTCTTTCAGGTAGCTATAGAGAGCAATAATGTTTCCCCGGAGTGTCCTCTCTAATCTCAGYTTCCTCAGCTGCTCCTCATAAGCCATGTGCTGCAGTCCCTTCACCAGCTTTGTTGCCCTTCTTTAGACAAGCAACAGCACCTCAAATGTCTTTCTTACAGTGARGGGACCAAAACTTAACACTGTATTCGAAACACTCCATGTGGAGCTCTGTGCTTTATCGCTCTCTGAATCCTAACCCTAACCAGTTGTGTAAGCTGAACTTGAAACCACCAGTCCCATTCAAGGGCCAGGGAGGAAAGTGGCCCTGGGAGCACATTTGGTGCAGTGTTGCATATCCTTTGCAATGCTCATCCTTCGCAATGCTCATTCCAGCCCCACATCATGTGAGGCTCTACACTTCATCACTCTCCAAACCCTAACCCTAACCTTCACCGTAATCCTAACCAGTTATGTAAGATGAACTTGAAGCCAGCAGTCCCATTGAAGCACCAGAGACAAAAGTGGCCCTGGGAACAGACTTGGTGTAGCATTACATGTCCTTGGCCATSTCCATTCCAGCCCCACTCCATGAAGGGTTTTATGCCTTATCACTGTCTGAACCTATGCAGTTATTTTTCTACTTGGCTCATAAATATTTTGCTCTACATAATAACCACTTGTCACAGCTGTCTCTACATAAGTTATGGTTATGCTGCATGAATATATGAACATAAGCCAAATAAATGAAATTGGGCTAGAACCACCTGGTCATCAACAAAAGCCTCATGGCTGAGATGGTGCTCCTTACGGTAGTGGCTCAGTGATCCAGGCAGGTACAATTACAAGGAATTGAGTTTTGCTGTTAGTAGCAAAAGATTTTTGACACAYTTTGAGTGAATTAAGGGGAATATTTTTCAGATCCAAGCACATATACAACTAGCATAAATCATTCAGGTTTTGTACAGAGCTAAAAATGTGCGTGTTGAATATAGAAGCAAGAATTAGCTTTTACATTTTAAGGTACATTTTACTTCGTTATGGTGGAAAGCAACAGGATCTTCATATTATTTTTCTCTTTTCCAKATGTTTTGAGAGGATACTTAATTAGTAGGCACATGCTCTAGGAAATCTCCAGATTGCATTAGAAAAGGATAACTTGCAACAACCTCTGCAAACTCCAGTTATGAGGACAATACTTCTCTTTTCACTCTTCCTTTCTCAGGTGTACAGCTATTTTTTGTATCTGGGACAGTTCCATTTCTCAGTTCAGTGAGGCACTCAACCATTTTGTCTAATTATATCTGATGTTTTACTCATACTATTATGCTCTTCTTCAGAGGAAATGAAAAACAGATTGTCTCCTTGGCAGCAAAGAATAACAAATGTGCTGCATCGAATAGCTCTTAGATGAAAAAGGGCGAAAATCTGCCTCTATGCCAACTGCTGTTGAAGACATTCTGACAGACAAGAAGCTGATCTAAGCACTATACTGACTTGTGGCTCCCTTCACTTCTAAAAATGCTCTGAAGGAAAGTTGTTACTTTTCTGAGATGGAATTGCAGATATTGAAGAAAAAGGAGGCTTTTTCATTTTATTTCAGTGATATTTTTCATTAAAAATAATAAAAATATATGATGCACTTTAAGTTTGAAAAAGAATATTTCTGTCTTGAACAATCATTTATGTTCTGGCATTTCTAAGGCAAATTTTATTTATTAATTGCAGCTGTTGCAATTAAAAATAGTAATTAGTATCTTCCCTTGAAGGCAAATAAATAATATAGAAATTAAAGAATATTCAGAAAGCAAAATCAAATGTAATATTTTGCCTTCACTAAAWCAGGATGTTTCAGTGGGCCTGAATTTATTAGTTATCTACTGGAGATTTTGCCTCATTGAAAACTTCTGCATTTTCACTTTTTCCATGTTTTCTACAATATTGAATCAAAATGCTAGGATTTGATTAGTTTTTTAACTCTACTTAGGAGTTAACATAGTGCTTATGTCATCTAAACATCACATACAATTTTATTTCAGATTCTTCTTATTTATATTAAAGAGAACCCGTTTATTAAGCCTATAAATTAAAGCAGGTGCCTGCTTATGACGTTTTATTAGGAGTGCAAATATCCAAGATTTGATATACTGCTTTTAACATTTGCAGTTACTGTGTGCTCAATGGCACGAAGTTCAAAGAACGAGCAGCAAATCTCTAAAAAAAAGTTTACCTTGAGTTTRTGTAACTGTGTGATAGTAATTGTCACACTCTGTTACCAAAATTGTATGAGTGCCTATGAGAATTTCACATGATTTTTCAAGGAGGGGATTTAACAACAAGAAGCCAGAAGTCCTCCACTCCACTGCTCACTGCATACAATTTTGCTCTTTTTTTTTTTTTTTTTTAGTGAACTGTATTAGATTTGCACAAACCTCCATGTAGCCGTTGTCATGATGTGCCTTGGGCACAGTATCTTGCCTGCTATCCTTCCATTCTTTCTTAATTTCAGTGAGAAATGTGAAATTTAATCACAGTTATGGCATATTCTGCTGATTGCACTGATGCAACTGACACTTTTGGTGTTACCTGGATATACAGTTCTGCTCACAACRAGTTATTTTTAATATATCTGTAGCATATGTTGGGAACTGTGTTTCAGAAACCATGGAATTTTCAGAGATAGCCAGGAATTAGTAAGCCTTAATAGAAGATTCTGTGCAATTAGCCTTATCGTCTGGGGATAGGCAATGATAGAGGTCTCTATAATCTTACAAGTGATTTCTGGTTAAACTTAAGGAAAGGAAGTGGAAAAAAAAATCTATTCTCTTACTAAGCTTCCCAAATATTTTGTTAAGAAAYGATGACTTTGGATATCATCAGTATACCTGTGCTGACTTTCAAGAATGGTTGTTTAGTCTGTGATTGTTTGGTTTTATTGGCTTTGTTTTTTATTTCAGTAGAGCATCTTCCATCACTAATTTTACCTGCTATGCCAGTTCACCACTCAAGGCAGTGCTGCTCACATCTGTTTAACTTTTCCACTTGATAACCTAGCCACAAATCTGCTTCCTAGGGATGACTTCAATGCCTGAGATTTCTTTTAACACTCTGAAAAACCTCTTTGTGCAAGGCTGCATTCCTAAACAATATAAAAACTCTGTGGTTTAGACAACGTTTGCTTAATTGGTGAGAGAAGTTGTTAATATCAGAAAGAAAACAGTTCTCCTACATYCCACATAGGTAGATGTGATTTGCCACTTTTCAAAAAGTGCAGTAATAATAATGATAATAATAATGGTGGATAAAATTGCCATTTCAGCAGATGAGTCAAAACTATGCTGCATGATAGTTGTGGGCTGACAAGCAGATAAGCACAACCTATTTGGCAGAGTCAGGCACACGATTAAGGATATGTCTTCTTGCTCAGCCTTTTTTAAAAGTAGAAATGATTTGTGGTCAGGATATATTTCATTCTTGTTGGAGAGCCACTTACTTATTCAGTTTCAGGAGGAGACAGGCTGTAATAGGACAAATTTTTAGCTAGGTCTAGAACCCTATAGGGATAATAAAATTTTGTTACCAGCAAAGGACATGACCCAGCACATCCGAAAGATATATTTCTTGATGATAACCCTTCAAGGCTGAGCTGAGTACAGGCTGTTATGAAAGGGGCTATTCCACTTTTGCCTCCRCTTCTAACCATGTGTTCCCACCCATCCCTTGTTTTGGCACTCAGGATCATGCAGCAAGTGACCGGGCTGAAAATAATTACTTCTTTTGAGAGAGTTCCCTTGCTGCCAGCTCAGTTTATTGATCTGGCAGATTGCAGGGCCACCCAAGTGGTGGAACTGACACAGAGAAGGCAGCAGAGATGCACATAGGGAAAGGCAAGACGCCTCTTTCTGTAGTAGCTCACAGACTGCCTTAAGCTGTCTGTGAAAATACACTATTAGATATATATTTGCACACAGGGACCTTGCTCTTGTTGATATGGGCAGTAAAACTCCTGTGCAGTAGGACTGGACTATTGCTGGGCCAATCTGATGATGCTAGAAAGGAGATGTCTCTGTCTGTGTAAAAGGCATATATCACGGGGATGAGGAGAACAAGAAACAGACACAATCAATTTAGTTTATTATATAGTTATGATTTCCAATGCTGAGAGATTAAATCAATTATAGATAACACACATTCTGGAAATGGGAGTGTGCAGTATATGGAATATGTGAAATGTCTTCACGAGCTGCGGAATCAGGAGTCAGAAGGGAATGAGGGAAGACATCCTTTGATATTTATTGGCTTCTGATCTTCAAAACCTTGTCTTATTCTAAGTGACATGCTCTGGCAAGAACAATTATCACTGGAAAAAATGCTGCCATTGAAGATGATTTTAAGGTCAGGACTTGATATGTTACTTTTCCTAAGCTTAGAAACATGCTTTTATTTTTAAAGATTGCTCTCATGGACTATGAACTGTTCATTTTTGGAACCAAGAAGAAATATTTCCAAAGCCAAATGAGGATATATTACTTTTACCCAGGATGAACAACATGACATGAGAGAACATTTCCCTGCAAGAATGACCCTACGTGTTTGTCTTCTGCTCAGCAGTTTATCTGTTTTTACAATGATCCAAATAGATTCAAAGGGGAGGAGGGCCGATCCATTTGTTTTCTTCCCACACAACATGCATTTCAAGTATTTTGTACTTTTGCAAATGTTGTGCAATCAATCTCATTCAGAGAATTGCAGCCCATAATATTTAGCCCTGACAACTGTATGGACATGAAGAGAGAAGGTGCTGCTTTGTTGTTCTGAATCATTACATGAAGAGCAGCCAATCCAAACAGATTTATTTGGGTGTAAAGTTTTTTTGGAATTATTGCCAAGACAGCTTCATGCTCAATTAAAAACAAAACATGCCGAAGCCCTAAAACTTTTAGCAATTCCAAATCTGCTAATGATGTCAAATTGGGCAGTTSCTCACCAAGGACACATTATTTATTACCAGAGGCAGATATCAGTGAGCTGCAATGGGCCACTGTCAAGGCACTTTACTGGGACACAGGAGATCTAAACACAGTGTTCACCTTCCCCAGATGACGCTCATGTGGCCTGGATAAAACCCCTGCTCTCTCTGGCTTCACTCTGTGATAGGAAGTTTTAAATATGTTTATATGGTAGCTTATATATGGTTGCATATAGGTTTATATGGTATGGTAGTTTCTGAACTAAGTGGCTGTGCAGGAAGTTTGCGATGATTAGCAGTATGCTTTTCCAGTGTAGCACGCGGTCTAACTTTAGGTTATGTGCAACAGATATCATTTCATTAGATGTAATACAATAATAATACAATAAAATGCATCATTTTATGATGATGGAGGACCAGAATTAAGCAGAAATGTATCTGCTTCTTGGAGCCTTCTACTTAATCTTTAGTGCTAGTTTTCCTTAATTTGGACAATTCAAAGAATAAGTACCAAAACTGATTTTTTTCTTCATGCCATATTGGGGTTTTTGACAGTCCTCTAATAACAGCCTCATTTTGTCAAAAATTGCACGTTTTCAGGTGAAGTAAATGTTAAAATGGGAAAAATCAAGTTCTTGATGGCAATGATAGTGAAGAAGGGTAACCTGTACCTTTTCTGAATATCCTAGGTCACCCTAGAGGGTGCAGTTCCTACCAAGTTTCCTTGTTTTAAAGTAGCTATTGTCAGTGGGTGTGTGCCCCATCAGTAGCCCTTTCTTCCAAACACCTAATAAAGAGGTTTTTTTTTTCCCCTTAAAATTGATAAAGCATTCTGCCAAATGGCTGTGTGAAAAGTTACACTCTTAGGACTTAAAAAAAAATTGAAGGAAGAAACATCATGTAGGTCAACCTGACAAGAATGACCTACAGTTTTCCTAAGGAGATCACTTCTATTCAGATTTTGTAATTAAATATTTATTCCATTCAGAATTAAACACATAAAAAGAAAAAATGTTTCAGTAAAAATAAATGTAGGTGAGCTTGGTCTCAAAATGTTGTTTCAATCTTGAAAAGGGATTTTTCCCCCATTTTTTGTCTTCTATGAGCTCATCACTTTTTTTGGCTGTTCTCAGGGCATTATGGAAAGCTCAGAATCTTCAGCCTCTTGTGAAATCACTGTCTAGTTTCCCAAGGAAGATAGGAAGAGCAGCAACACATGATAACAGCAGGGAAGTTGCACTCTCCCAAAGTTTACTGGCTTCATATTTTGGATGAATATCCGTACTCATGTTTAGCACTAACACTTTTACAGAAAGTCCTGCTGAAACTACCAGGAACAGTATTTTACGTAACAATGGAGCTGTTGAAGGGTAGGAAGTGTGGGGAGTTAATGCCAGTTCCAGACAATAAGTAGGATTGCCTTCTGCCTAACAGTGGAGCTTACTGTGGAGCACATCTGCTGTGTGGACTGTCTCCTTTTGAAAAGGACTTCTAAGCCGCCAGGCAGCTGCCAGCATCTGGCAAAGGCCAAGCTACTATAGTTCCTTGACTGCAACAAACACGGTCCTTGCTGGCTGAGRAGACACAAATGGGTACATGCTTTTGTGCCCAGGTTTGTTTTATGGCTCATGAAGAACACAACAAGCAATCCTCTCCCGCGTACAGGTTCTCTGTTAAGCTTCATTCTGGGAATAGGCAACAGAGTGTCTCAGAGCATCGCACCCTATAGACAGGTTAGATGCTAAGCCGTGTTGGGATTGACTGTTTCTTGGATGTGGTGAATGGACTCAATGAGATCTCTTTAGCGATCATCATTCAGAATGATTCATCATTCAAAATCCTTCAAAATTCTCCTTCTTTGGAGATTTTTAAAACCCGCTTGGACGCAGCCCTGTGCCATGTGTTCTAGGTGATCCTGCGTGAGCAGAGGGGTTGGACTAGATGACCTCTGAGTCCCTTCCAACCTTAACCATTCTGTGATTCCATGATTCTATGAAAATCACCCTTGCTAAGAGTCCTACAGTGTGATCAAAGACCTGGCAGTGTCTGAGCTCCAGTGGGGCTAGAAAACCCATCTACTCTCTGATTTACCTTATGCAAACACACATCCATAAGTAGCCTCTRGTGCTGAAGAAAGGAGGAGGAAAATGGGAAGTCTCAATATGGCAAGAGTGAACAAACAAATATAAAGAAGACACAATATGCACTTGTTTAGCTTAATTCAGTGCAGTGTTTGCCATAGGTTTTGCTTCAGCTCTAGCAAAATCTTGCACTTGCAAAAGCTGATGTGGGTCAGAAGATGAGAAAGATAAGTGAGCCTAGTGACACATGTGGGGAAGGAATTGGATGCAAAGTAGGAATGTGGTGTTTGGACAAGAAATGTTACTGCACTGAGCCAAAGGAAAAGGCTCGAGATCAATCAGCCAGAAGACGAAAATCTTTGAAGGCAGAAGAAATGCTAAAGTTAGCATGTGTGGCTTACTATAAATTGGGGTAATCTGAAACAGATATTCTCTGAAGAATACTTCCAATGTTTCCTGGCCCTGCTCCAGCCACTTCAAAGCCGCGTTATCAGTGAATTGTGGTCCCAGTGTTAGGAAAGCTGGGCGATGTTCTGAGGAAATGTCAGCTTCAGATCACAGTTTCCTCTCATTTCTGTGAAAGGAGGTCAAATTAGCAAAAATGTTGCSCACACGCCACCTCTGTCACAGCCCTCTGTGGCTCACTTTGTTAATGCTTGAGCTAATCCTCAGGCAGAGGAACAAAATTGCTTTGAATCAGTAGGATATTTGATTTAGGAAGCAAAGTTTAAAATAATAGCCCAGCTATATGTGTTGCCAAAAATCTGCTAGGYGGTAATGTTCGTTTGACACATGCAGAACAATTAAGGGAAGTTTTTAATACCCCTCCTCTGCCTTAGGATCCCTCTCACCTTTGGGATCACCTATCACATCAGATAAACCTGAACCTTGCGGTGTGGTTGCTCACTAATCAGAGGTTTGATAAGGTACCTGCGGTGAATGGAAATATAAATTCTCTTGTGTCATTTATAGGCACCAGCATATGATATTTCTTCTTTTATATAAACAATACCATTGCTGCTATAAATATTTTGATTCTACACATTTTAAACAAGAGTTTTGAAAGGTTTATTTTTCTGTTATTTAATGTAATATGTCCTCTTTAAAAAATCAGGTGTTGCTTGTGTTAAAATACTAAAACTCCTCAGTCTGATGAGACTCAGCCAGGTTAGTTTCAGAAGAAACTAGTGCTCTACCCTGTATCTGAAATAGAAGGAAAAAGATGTAATTAAAATCCATTYAATATCTTGTTCTGAAAACGACACATACTGAAAAGAAATAAAAAGGTTACAGAGCTTTTGATGTTTTTATTTTTGTTGCCATGTGAATAATAATAGCTGATAGCAGAATCATTTGTTTTACTGATCAGAGATGGAGTCACAGTCTTACAGGTGACCTTACAAAACCAACAGTGAACACATACACATTAAGCAGCCTAAATCTGTGATGGTGTCTTTCTCCATGTCACCAGGTAAGCCTATGCCACCAGGACAGGGCAGAGCAGGGATGAACACAAACAGGCATTTTAGTTACCATACTCAAGAACATCTCAAACATCCAGTTTCGCATACTGTTCGKCAGAATAGAATGGATGAATTAAAAAAGTTTAAGTGAGGTGCTTCTAATTGCTTGTAAAAATTGCTTCTGAGACATGTTGTTTCCTGTGCTAATAAAAAATGTTAGATTTTCTACTGAGTACACCACAGGGACCTAGCCAGGTAGACTAAAAGAGTAAGAAAGCTGAAGTAACTGGCAAAGATCCCTGAGGACTTGGAAACATCCAGTTTAAACAGCGTCTTTATGTTATACTTCTTACCATGTTCCTTATCCTTGGCTCCCTCATCCCACCTCTCCTCGAGGTCTGCATTACAGTTCCAGTGCAGTAATGGTGATCCAAACTCTGTCTACAGAGTTTTCTAAGATCAGATTACTTACCTTTTGAGATTTGTTTTGCTGTTTTGGTCACTCTTGCTTTTTTAAAKGGCAATAAAGAGATCCTGGCATGTAAAATACTAAAAGACTTTTCAAACGTTAGCCTTTTCCCTCTTCATAAATTATTGAGGAATATTGTTCAGTTACTGTGAATCACTTCATTTCAGATTTGGAAGTTTGTCATGATCTTTTTGCTGTCATGCTCATACAAACTACTTTGTGGAGTATGACTGGTCTGCAGTTTTGCTGACTTGAGTGCTAATATATGAAAGGGAGAAATTCAGAGCTTTGAAGATGACTGCTTTAGCTCTAGCGTTCAAAACATTTTCTGAGCAAAGAGCAACAGAAATATTCGTTGGACTTTTACTTCTAGAAAACATTCTAATGCTCTAAAAGTCACCTACCAACAGATGCAGAAAATTGCTAGAAAGGCTTCTAAGTCCTGTAAAAGTGAATTCATGGTTTGTCTTTGAACAAACACTTAAGTATACAGCTCCTTTGGTGAGAATAACATATCATGTTTCATTGGGTGCAGAGGATGCTCCTTTTGTTTAATGTGGAGTGGTTGCTCTCTCATGAATATCTAATCCCTAGAGATTTAGTTTCCCAGAAATATAATTTCTTCCAAATCCATGCCCTCCTTTTCCCAGAAACTCATCCAAAGAAGTAGAGCTCATGTAACTGAATAAATGACTGTGTCTATGAAACAGATTCATCTAAGGCCAGGTCTCAAATTTATCATAACAATCCTCTCCGGAATTACACCAGCAGATTAAAAAAAATCAGAGCTACACTGGTGAAAACAATTTTCAAAGAGGAGGTGACCCACTGTTTCAGTAAGTGAAGGCAGTCTAGTTATTCCACCTCAAGTTTATGGAGAGAGTACCCTCATGATTTTTCTTTCTGGCCCTTTTGCATTTAACCCCAGCAGAAGTGTAGCAGACATTAGACTCAATTTTTGCTGTGTTTGGGATGAAAATGAGTTTTGGATTCTGGAATTATTCAGATTGCAGAAGTCGCAGAGGCTCATTTCTTGGGGAATTACTTTGGGCGTGCACTGTCTTCAGCTCTTTATCCTCATTTGAAGTTTCAYGGGCTCCATTTGATTTTTTTTTAAGCTTCTATTCCAACTTGCCCTCTTTCTTGTGAGGTAGAAGAATCCATGATAGCAGCTATGTGATCTAGTCAACAAAATCCTGTACCATTGCTGCAGTTAGACAAAGGATAAGGAAATAACTTTTGGACCATGTGGTAGGATTATTCCTTTATGCTGTGCTGGATTTGAGTTGAGAGCAGTCATTGATTTCACTTGGACTAGATCTGTGGTAATGATTGATGGCAGTAGAGTACTCACCTCCAGGTTATTAACAGCAACAGAGAGATCTTCTCTTTGTGAATGTGGCCATAGGTATGATTGTGTTGCCACTGGCTAATTATTATTAAAAAAAAAAAACACAAAATACCCGTATATTATCTCCTCACAAAGCAGAGGCATCTCCCACTGCTTCTCCCATCCTTCAGTTTGAACTTTCTTCCTCAGATGTGTCTTCAACATTACTTATTGGTAGTTACAAAGTGCAGCACTGCTATGAAGGGTCTGGATAGTGAAATCTGTCTCTCATCAAGGATGGCTACTGAAATACTCCAAAAGTCCCCGATTTCCTCTCTCATCTTATGAAAAAAAAGATGATGTAGAGAGGAGATGGTGAAAGGGTATACATGTCTGGGGAGGAGAGAAGAGGGTAATGTTTCCAGGCAAAGAGTTCAGTAACTCTCCTTTGGTCTGATGATGTGCAGTTTCACCAGCTGACTGATCACCTGTGAAGGACCCTGTACACACCAAAGGCAGAATTTCCATTCTAATCCTCAGAGTCTCTCTGGGATATTATAGGCAGATTTGTTCCTATTTTTGATTGTCTTGATATTGAGGGAAATTTGCACAAAATCCATTTGAAAAAGTTGAAGTTGCGAGAAAAAAAAGATTAAAAATAAGGAAATTCTCAACACTGGAGTTATTCCAGCAACTATAATGGTGCAGGCTTTGATCTCCTACATATTTCATGGTTTGCATCACTAACAGAATTATCTTTATGTTCAAACTAAAACCAGAAGTGAATAAAAAAATATATCATCCCAGTTTTACTCTTTAGATGGCCAGAGGTTCTATCTTTGACTTCAGTGGGAGCAGGTGAAGCCAAATAAGCACAAGATAGGAATTTTTAAGAAAGGGTAACTGTACCCTTAGGAATTTGCATGGCTTCTTTTATTGCTAAATTGATAAGATTTATCTCACAAAAGGGTAGTTTTTGCTTAGATGTTCCCTTGCATGATGGGAGGCAGTGTTTCTTAGAGCATTGCTGGCTAACTTAYGAGAGGCAGAAGCTTTCTTATCACTATCACTGTTCTCCTCATGACCTCTTGCAAGTGGCTCAGTTCCATAGGTTCCTCCATTTACCCCCTGCTAAAATGCAAGAAAACAGCTTTTTATCTGATTTGTAAAGCACTTTGAAACAAGATAGGGTAAGGATTTTGTTTATGGACTTTTTTGATTTAGAAAAGCTTGTGAGGCCAGAAGTCACCTTATTCCTCAATCTTTTCAGTCTGCCCTCTTCACTGCAAATGCTAGCAGCTGAGACTGACAGTGATGATGCTTTTTACAGTGAGAAACCTTGTTCCTGTCATTCCARCTTTGAATCGCAGGCACACACTTTACATGCTCTGCACTCCTGAATAGCTCAGTGAACAGAACACAATGTTACTRTTGGTTATGGTGAGGCCGGCATTTCACAAGCACATCTTTCATTAAATAAGGCTGGAAAAAAAAAGTACAAATAGCCTCTTTTCTCTTGTCTTCCAGAGTCAGAGTTTCATATAGACTCAGATAAATTGCTTAAGGTAATTGTTTGATTGTGTGTGTATGTGTGTGTTTGTGTGTGTGAGTAAAAATACTCACACTCAGGCTGACTCAGGCTTAGGTCAAAAGTCTGGGTTGACTGTGACTAGGCTTCTTATTTTCCCCATCCTAAGTCATCTATCCTTTCTCTGACTCATTGTCCAGCAGACAGCTTCTAGTTTAAAATTAGAAAGTAGAATCACATACCGAGAGAAATGACTGGTGAGAATCCCACATACCCAGTTTGCTCGAATTTCATGAGCTGATGCAGCAGGAGTTATCTGAAAGTGTCCTCTCACTGCTGCCTACCACAGATGCCTCTTAAGTTAAAATATTCATAAATAATTCAGGTTGTACAGCATCTGCAGGTATATATAGCGTGAAAGGCATAACGAGCTGGTAAATATACTCACTGTTGGTGTTAAACAGTCCCTGCACAAACACCCTGTGATTTTGCACACTGCAGAGCTGCGTGTCACCAGTTGCCTCCCTCCACGATGAGACATCATCATGGAGCACCTTGGGAGGATGAGCAAAGGCTACCTAACATCAGCAGTCACACTTGTTATGCACATAGGCCTTTCCAGAGAGTACATCTCCTTTCCTACAGGTCTTTGGTACTCACCCACAGACAAAGACTTAAATGAAACTCTCACCAGTTTGAATGGAAAACTGAAGATTTTAAGTATTATAGAAGTGACAAGATATGTCACTCTCCTGAGTCTCTCTAATATTTAATGTAGTAGCTCAAGAGTCCATTTCAAAGACTGCAATGTGAAAATGGTTATTAAAACCTAGATCACTTATCAGACTACTGAACTACATACTCCTCTTAGTTATTTAAAAAACGTACAGTTAAAATACTGGTATTCAAAAAGCAGGGCTGAATAATGCTGAGATCACTGCATACATAAATAAAAAGAGCACACGATCTATCATCAACATATTTGGAAGGAGTTGAGAGAGTCTATTCTGATTGCTTAGATTTCTCCCTTGTGTAACTCCCTTGACTCCCTTTGCACTGCAGTCAGAGGACTGGCTCATGGTGTCCACACCCTGCTCCCTTTTAATGGGCACCAGACTCATAGATGTTTTGTAATGCTATTTCTGTTATCACTGTGCATAAGAGATTAAGTAATAGAGAGGGACAAACAGTCTAACCAGACTGGACTGTCTAGTTTTTTTTCTGAATCTATAAACAGTTTGGAGCAAAATACTTAACTAGGAAAATGTTAGATATGAGTGCATAAAGACTTCCATCAGTGACATCCTTAAATTGTTGCCTTCCAATAAATTCAGGGAAATTAGTAACATGAGAAAAAGCACACCTCTCTCTGAAAGACGTGGGACATTTATGCATTAAAAAAAAGTTTAAAGTATTTGTTAAGTATTTAAGTGCTTAACATTTGGAATTGAACATGTAACTTCCCTATGTCTCAATTTCCAATTCTGTAAAAAGGATGATATTATTGACCATTTATAAAAATTATATAATTTATCTGTTGTGGTCCCTGAAGATGCTCACATACAATGGTAATAGATGCTAAATCCTCATGTGTCCCATTAAAGTTGCTAGAGTTTTGTATTAAACTTCATAAAGGCAGCATTTCTCCTAAAGAACAAGAAGCAGATAGAAAATATTCTTCTATGCTAAATATTACAATAAAAGTTCCAGATATCTAGCTGAGGCAGCTAATGTCATTCAGCAGAAAGGCTTGAAACTATCTAACAAGCATCCCAAATTGAGGATAACTGAAATCCTATATAATCTTCTTAAAGTTCCTGCATCTGAAAAGCTAGATTACGTTCTTTGTGCTAGGCCTGGAAAGCAACATTTTGACCCAAGCAGGTAGATGAGGATATAAGTCCTAAGTTACAGTGGACCATAACAAAGATAAATCGATGCTTTTGTGGAAGGATAGAGCTGTCCTGAGAAGGTGTAGTCTTTTTCTTCTTCTTCTTCTTACTATTTTTACTCAGAATTGCAATCTAAAGGCATTTAGCCCATGTGGATTTCCTATTTAGGCACATTTCAACAGCTGTTTTTTGTATTGCTGTATACCCTGTTTTCTAGTGAAGCTTGTCTTCAGCTGAACAACTTGAATCCTTGAGGAAAAGTATGCAGTTGAGAATGTAACCATCCTACTTGCTTTGAAAACCTCACTGTCACGGCTATACAACTTCTGGAAGCATTTGACAGCATGAATTGTGTCTTGGAAAGTATGACAAAATGGTGAAAATGGACCTCAAAACCCTACAACTTCCAAGGCATTCAGGTGATGGTCTTGTTACAAAAACCTGACTAAGCAGGCTTTCAAGTAAAGTTAACTTTTTACTTATGAAAGTGTTTTTATAAAATGCTTAAACTTAAATTTCCTGCAACAATACTTGCTGACCTAGCTAAAATGTCACAGATCTGCTTTCCTGTCCATAATTTTTATAAACAGCATAGTAATAAATGTAAATTAAGCTTTAAAGCTTTAGAATGAAGCAGGAAATTATGCAGGGACAACTTGCCTAACTCCTCAAGGAAAACACTTTAGGAATAAAGACAAAGAGCAGTTCTACTGAGAATAGTTACTTGGGCAGAAAATTAATATTTCCAACCAAGAAGCTCATGAAAAGGTATAATTTACATTATCTAAAATGGAATTTCTAAGATACCTTGAAATTAAAATCCTGTCAGTACATACAAGGAGATATGGTGCTTTCAACAGCCATGAGGACCTCTATTTTGCTTTTTTTTCTGGAAAAAAGAGCCTTGCTATCTGTACAATGAGGCCTCCTGACATTGCGACGGGTCACCGATTTAATAAAAGCTCACATGGAAGACTGCCATCTACCTAATTAACCTCACTGCTTCCCCAAACACTGATAGGGTTCTTGGAGATCTCTCTTCCAAACCGTTTTACTGCTTATTTTGTGAGAAGGGAGGAGGGAGGTCTTGGAAAGGCACGGAATGAAATTTGTAATGATATTCCCTGCCACAGCTGCATGGGCAGCTGCAAAGCCACAAGAAAAGTGACACTTGCAAGGTAAGATTGCCCAAATGATTACATTACGGGGTGATTTGACAGGCAATCAAACCAATGCCTGCCCTCCTGAGTGGCAGGTTGTTGCTGCAGGACTCAAGCAGCAGCCCTTGGGAATGTCCCATCTCCTCATGGCCTCATCTACAGCAATATCCGAGATTCCTGTTGTTTGAGCATGTTCTACCTTGCTGTAGAGCATCTATTTTCAAGCTAACATTGAACGTACACAAATATGTGTCACCTACAAGCACAATACTCTTCAACTGACTTATATAGCTTTTTCGTTTTTCTTATATGATTTTATTTAATGACACAGGAATTATATGTTGGAATAGACTACAAGTTTAACTTTTACTATTTCTTTGGTCTTAAACTCAACTTGCGAAAGACTTGTCATCTGATGTGAAACAAAATACTATTGAATTTTGTAATTATCTTGCTTTTTTGTTTACCATGAGGAAAATCTTAAGCTTCCTCACTCTTCCCACATTACCTAACATGAATTTCATCACATTACATGATTTTCCCCAGTAAAGTTTCACTGCCTGAGAAGTCAAGAGAGGGCACAATAACCTCTGGTATGGAACAAATCCAGAGGTAGTTTCTTACAGTATTTTCATATAGAGTTGATGTAGACAGTGGAAAATGCAATTATTAATTATTTTCTAAGACAATGTTATATATTTCTATTATTCATGTTGAACTAGGCCAGGACATGCTACTCCTTGCCCTTATGTAGTGTGAAAAATATGTTTAACAAAAATAAAAGTTATTTTTCTATCTAAAATTAAAAGAAAAAAGAAGACTAATAGTCTTCAGACATTTGGACAGTTTCTACTGACTATTCCATGGCCAATGCTGTTAGTGTAAGATATTGTTAATGATTTTTCACTTGCATAGTATTATGCAGCCTAAATACTATAGGAACCTGAGGGTAGTACACTAAGGATAGCCAGTCCCAAGATAAAACTGTTAGGAAAATGTCCTTGCAGTAGGTTTTCCTCACAGTTTTCTTAACTTTTAAGAAAGGTATGCTTAAATATATATCCACTTTTCAAACTGAAGAAATATACATCTGTTTATTTTGCAAGACAAATAGAAGGCCAACCCTTTTTTTAAAGGATTTTAAGCTGTGTTTTCCTGCAGTACATTGAGGGACATTCTGAAGATAAGTTTTATATCTGACCTTTAAAGAATGAATAAATAATCTGTGCCATATATCTGCAGAACAAAACAAGAAAAGACAACTTTGTGTAATTCGGCGCCAAAAAAATGATTGGAGGACACGGTCAGCACAATTTTATGGCTTCTAGGCCACAGCATTTCTTTCAGTCCATTCCATTCCGACATCTCAGTGCAAGCACTGTCCATGCCCTGCATGGCTTTATTCAATTAAAGCTATTTCCTAAGGTTTTCTATTCCCAAAACCAGAATCACGCAGAGCCGACACGCATCTGCTGAACTCCAATAGTATCTACTGCCAGCTCAGCAGCTGAAGGTCACTTAAATAGTTTCTAAGAGGAAGAAAACACTCCAAAGCATTATTTGCTGACCTACCTCCTTCATAAATGAAAGCTACCATCTTTCTCTACAGCCACACTTCTGTGAGAGCTTTTGTATGCATTGCTTCAACTGGTGCTTACAAGTTGCATCCTCATGCATACAAGCTGCAGCTTCCACTAGCTCTCTGCCTGCAGATCTTACTCAAGGTGGCAAGATGCTAGGTTTGAGTGTCTTGCCTCCCACATGTGAGCACCAGATGGGCAAGACAGCTCTGAAGTGACAGATGTCTCTCACAAAGCAAGACAGCACACAGTAAATTTTCCTCTTCCTTCCTTTTAATTCACCTCCTTGGATACATATAGGTCCATCTTTCTACATGCTTTCTACATGCTAAAGGCCAGGAGTAAAGATTGAAATCAGATAATATAAAAGAGTGGAAGGAGGATGTGTTAGTAAAATTGGTATAGATGATGTCTTTCAGAGGAAAAGCAGTCACACTTTGCTATAATTCGATTAAATTATATTGACTTGATACTTCAGCCCTGAATGAAAATTTAACATACTTCAAGTTCACATGATTCATGACTTTTTATTTACGGAATGGTCCTATTCAGGCAGCATTAATAGCCTACAACATCAGAACCCACTAATTCCTGTATACTTAATTTTACCATGTTAAAATTCAGAGCAGAGCTAGCTATGAAAAATAGCAAGTCTTTCTAACTAACACAATGAAAACCAGAATGTTCCACTGTCTTTCTGACAGACTATTTAATTGCAATGTAATACAAGTCCTATATCTTACAGACTTGGTCACAGCAAAAGCTGATTTTCACTGGTTCATCAAAAAATATATTTGACCTACGGTCAAGTTTTAACTCTCTTCCACTTCCTGCTGAGATGCTGAGCTGTTCAAAATAAAAAAGGTTGCCAACATAAAACAGGCAAATTTATACACACGCACACAGACACAATTTGAGCTCCTCTGTCGGTCTTCTCAGAAGCGTTTTAACTGTTTGTGGTCAGACTTAGCACAGTTGCATCAAGCAAAAGCCAGGTATGGCAACTTGCAGCCCTAATGAATGATACAACTGAATAGCTGGAAATAAATTTTTTTAAAATGAAAATGCTCTGATAACTTTAACTCTGCTTTATTCCAGATATAYAATCTAAAGCCACATATTTTACCTTTTACCTACTGCTTCAGGTAACTATAGTATTTGGACTCGATGATCTTGAAGGTCTTTACCAATCATAATGATTCTATGATTCTGTGATTTGTGCTTATGATCCCCAGAGAGGGAATATGGCTGGAAGAGTGAGGAGCATTGCTGAGGCTGACGGACTCAAGGAAGCACAAATCTGTAGGCCGAGCCCAGGATCACCCGGCAGCAAGTGACCCAAATGCCAGTCCTGAGTGGGCACTTAGCTGTGGCTTTGTGACCAAAATGCTGCACGGGACAGTTCTGAGTCCTGGTCTGCTGAAAGCTATTTTGCTTCTGTTCTGTGGCAGGATGACAGTATTTTTCCAACTTCCCAGTGTTTCAGCCTTTCTATTTAAGGTGAACAACCTCAGGAACTGTGTGTTTTCTTTAACCCCTGTCAGTGTCTTCGTTCTCCTCAGTGGCCACAAGGCTGTTGTTACTCACACGCCCTGGGGCCTTTGCTCTTGTTTGGGCTCTTGGGTGCTGTCTGACATCTCCCACATTGCGAGTGGCCCTGAGGCTGCCGTGAGCCACGCGGGCACAGCACTGCTGGGGTCCTTATCTGGTAAAAGTGGTAGAAGGTGGTAGTGACAGGCAAGATGTGGCAATCCTGTGGTGACCCAGGCTCTGGGGAGGCCCTTGGCTTTGTTTCAGCCTGCCTCCCCCCAGGTCCACAGGGGAATGACTCTATGTAGGGCAGGCAATTCGCGTCTTAGTCAGCGTGGACACATCGGAGGGAAAAAGATAGCAACAGTCTGGTTGCTGCTGTGGCTCCTTGAGAGCTAAAGAGGCACTGTGGCTAGTGTGATACTGCCCACAACATGCAGGCTTGCAGGAGAAACGTGATCCTGGTTGCACTGTGCAGTCTTGGGCACCAAAAGGTCATTGCCACCATTATGGAACAGGTCTGTTTCTGCCGTAGTTGTACTCTATGCACCCTGGCACTTTCCAAATTTTTTTTTCAACCGCTTGGAAATAACTGCAATGTCTAGAAAATGGTGGTGACACAATGGTTGTTGGAGTGACTTTTCTTGGGGGAAGTCAGACTGTGGTTTAAAAGTAATCTTTAATCAAGCAACCTTCACTAAACTCACTATAGGAGTAAGGAAAATTCCTTGCCTAGTTTTATAGAGGAGGTAGCCTGAATGACTCACTGGGCTGATTGGCCTTTAAATGGTTAGTCATATTGCTCATGTGAGTAGGGTATGCATCAGCAGACGCACCCATGGGTATACATAATTTATTTTAAATCATGTTAGGCTGCTGAAGAATATGAAATTCAGTATAATTTAAGTTCAGCGTGGTAATTTTCCTTAGGTTGTCAGCAGGAAGAAGCAAATACCTCCAAAGGTACTTCAAAGCCCCTGTGTGAGCTGGCTGGAAACTGAGTATTCTTCATCATCTCCACAGGTTGCTCTAGGCCAAAGGAACACCTTTATGCTATATTTTATACTTAGACTATCAATAGTATTTTAATGTTTCTAGTGTTCTGGGAATTCTACAGATTTCTCATTGTGAGTGTAATAAATTATGGGAACCTCTGTTGTGATTTTCTAAAGACGTTTTAACTAAACATTGTAAGAGTGGCAAGCCTTAAAGTGAAGATTATATTTTAGCATGTTTGTAAGGAATAAGGTGTTCTTACAGTAAGTAGCAATATGGTGTAAAATATAAAGCTATTAAGTGTTGTGAGTTACAAATATTTAGTATTCATGTGCTATGTTTTTACAGACTTGAGCCAAATGTAAAACATAGAAACTTTGATTTGTCTTGAAACAAAGACAGACTGTCTGCATCTGAAATAGTATCTAACTTCATTCTGTATTTTAGCGTGTCAGCTTCAGCATTAAAACTTTCCTCAAAAGAGTAAATCCACAGATAGAAAGGATACTATGGTCCTGCAATTGCAAACCAAGCTAAGAACACATAAAATATCAGGCAGCAAGTCTTGGTCTTAATCCATCACTCCAAGTTAAAAAAAAAAAAAATCTATGTAAAGAATTGTCTTGTGCTCTAGATTTTTATACCTTTCTTTGCATAATAGCAAATGTTAGTGGCAATGACTCACAGAGTTATTCACCCTTCATAAAAGACCAACTTTTGTTTGACTCTGTGATCTCCCTTACAAGGGAATTCCACAAGATGACTCCAGCATATGTCCATAAAGGAGTTTTTTATTTCCTTGTAATTTAGCAATAACCTCCTTCTTATTGCCTCCTTGCCTAGTGGGTAAAAACATAAAGATGATGAAGATGGAGCAGTTATTGCTCTTTTATTCTATATACCTTTCTTAAAGCTCAGGAATCAGGTCTTTAAAGCATAGACCTATTCTCATTAGTATGAAATAGATATAATTCAGGCTTAATATAAAGTTTGCTACCTTAAGCTTTTTTTAAGCTGCAAATATGAATTTTGTTCCAAAATGTGAATCAACATCCTTCCACATAATCTATTTTTGTCTTTTAATCTTTCTTTTATACCTTTATGAAAGAAGTGTGATTTTCCAGAGCCTTTCGGGGACAGGGTGGGAGCAACAATAGAGTATTATAAGCACAGGTTTGTAGCATATAAACCTCCTGGCTCCATCCTCTCGTTTGAGTTAGAAGCTAGGACACTCACTTGAAAGGCAGGAGACGTCTCTGTCTCCAGCTCCTCCACTGACTTGTTGTGTAGGTGCTGCCAAGTTCATCTCTGTGCCTTTGTTCTTTCTCCCCCTGTTTTGTATTTTTGGTTAGATTTCAAATTATTTTCAGCTGGGGGATTATCTCTCCCTATGTTTGTGGAACGTCTAGCACAAGTGAGCTTCAGTGCCTCTGTGGCCTCTACATACTACCTTAATATAAATATGAGAGGGGGAAGAGGGAGGCATTTTACCTCTTCATCTTTCCACAGTACTGTGATTTTACTGTCTACAGACTAAACACAAAATACAAAATAAGACCCACCTCTTCCATGAGYTACTCAATCCATTTTTTACCAGACCACTTCTTTTTCTCTGAATTGGTCTTTGGTTATGTCAAGCTGTTTACCAGATGTTACTGAGAAGACTTGAGAAATTAGATGGGTCTTGAGTGACATGGTTAAGGCAAATACTAGGTAGGAGTAGATATACAGGGTGAGACCTGTCAACCCTGAACAGTACTGTACATTGTCAGTGATCTACATGACAAAGTCCAGTAACATTTTGGGACTGGAAAAATAACTTTTACACTTTCTAATTGAGCAAAGGCAGTCTTTGCAAATATATGCACATGCACCTTTAATGTCCCTAATAAGGCAGTTATTGCAGGGATGTTAAAAATCTCTGCACTTCTGTGATGGAGCCTTTATACCACTTGCATTGTTTTGTCCAGATCTGCTAATCTGTAGCAATTTTTATGCCAGTTGGCTGCCTTTCAAGTTCTGCTTTGTCTGTCTGCTTTGGAAAACTTGAGATTTTGTTCCCTATTCCCAGTAAATCCAATATAAAAGCTCTGTTTTGTTTTGTTTTTATTTTCTATTGCACCAGTAAAAATGTAATTTATTTGATGAGGGAGAGGGGGAGGGAAGAAGGCGGCGGGGGGGAATGGGACAGGTGTCCCAACTGGATATCTGCTTTCTAACACAGCCCCCTGCTGCATTAGAAAGAGATTATTTTTTTGAAAAAAGAGTGGATACTATACTGTTATTAATTCGTTTTAATGTAGTTTTTAGGTTATACTGAAAAGCCTTCCTACACAGACAGTACTTAATTATTTCTGGTCTATCCTACTAGATGCAGTATTGCTGGAATTGCTGCAGTGGTTGGTGTGGTTGCCCCTCGATCTCTTCTCTGCCATTGTCCTTGTGAGCCTGAGGCTTTGCTGATTATCATGCTTAACTCTAGGACTGTCTCTGAGATATCTTTCTTCACTGGAGCTTTTACTTAACAAAGATTGGTGGTCCATTTGTTACTAAATTATTATTACTCCTATTTGTTACTAAATTATTATTACTCCTCTCTTTCTCAAGACCAATTCCCTCTGCAGTGTCCAACAGACTTTGTCCAGAAAACAAAGCCCTGGAGGGCCCTTAAGAAAAAAGATCCTCTGATACAAGTAATAAGAGAGCAATCGTCCTGTGCCTGTATTTAGTTTATTTATCCTTTATTTAGTTAACAGAGTTTAACAAGAGAGCAATTTTGGCTGGAATATGAAAGAAATGGAACCCCATTGTACTAATTCTGCTGGCTTTGAGGTTGGTGGAAGTTTTGGTCCACACKGCATAGCAGTCTTCCCCAATTTATACTGTCCGGCTTACTCCGCATGAGCACACTGGAGAGCTGTGCTCTGTTTAGCCTGAGCTCTTTGAAATGTGAATAACTCCAGGACGGCCTCTCCCAGGCTAGACTAGGAAAGCTTATTATCACTGATTTACAAGCCTTTAGAGATCAAAATGGGCCAAACCAACATTTCCTCCCTTCTCCTTTAAAACCACAATAGAGCATCTGTCTGCTTTTGAAAGCAGAAATTCTTTCCATAGTGATTTTATTCTTTTGCACTTCTACTTATGAATAATTTACTAATTTCTCTGTATTGTTTCAAGACAGTCTGTGATTAATGAAGTTTATTTTTTCAAATATCTACTTTTTTTGTTGTTTGGGCAGCAGCATCCACACTGATTTTAGCTTAGCTCTGGTGATGATAGGCTTAATAATGGGGCCATGCTGCACAGTGTGTGTATGTGTGACAGGAGCGACACACTTCATGAGCAGAGGGAAATGAGAACGGCCACTGAGCTTCATGACATGGGTCACTTAAAGGAAAGAAGTTGTCTTGTAGTGGTGTCACATCCTCCTCTCCCCTTTTTCTTTTTTAGAACCAGCTCCCWTTGTTGTTATTATGTTAGGCCTACAGAAAGTGAACTGCTGTTTCATACCTAAGTTGATACCTAAATTGAAATACTAGAAAAATGCGGACAAGCAAGTCTGATAGGATCATTGGATTGCATTACTTGTAAAATAGATTACCCCTCTCAAGTGCTAACAAAATATATTTTGCCCCGGTGCTGGAAACATGTGGGTTTTGGGGAACATGTAGTTTGAAAGGCATCAGCACAGGCCACCAGCAAAGAGCTCTGCTACTGTCTGCTTGGTACCTGCTGTGCAAATCCCTGTGCCAGGTTTTGAGGTAAAGAGCTCATCTTCAGAAGCACAAGGGAGCACAGAGATGCAATGGTAGCAGGTAGACTGAGTAACACCTACCCCAGCTATTCCCAGGCCATCGCAGCAGAGATTTGCTCACCTGCACAAGCACAGAAGATTGCAGAGGTGCWGCCACTGCGGGGAACCCAAATGACTGGATCAAAGAAGGGATGCCTCATCCAGTGCTACTGTTTAGACCTGGGATGTGGAGCTGTGGTAGCCTTGCTCCATGGGCTGGTCCTGTTTGACCTCCCTGCCTACCAGCCTCCACCTGTGCACTCTGGATGCAGGAGCAGTTCTTAATCTTTGTGAAGCACCTTAAAAATCTTTCACTCTTAAGCATTATTGATAACAGAATCCCAGTATAAGGAGGAGTTAGCCAGCTAAACACTGTTTCTGAACACTAAAGACTGTATTAGAAAATTTTATAAAATCATAGGAAAAAAAGCTATTTATTAAAATTACTAGACTTATTAAACTTATTAGGTGTCAAAACAGCTGCCAGATGAGGTGTTATATTGTTTCTGAGACAACAATGGTACTACTTCACTGTATAAAAAAGGCAGGTTAACATTCATGTTTTATGCAGAAAATCATTTTACACAGAGCTTGCCCTGTGAGCATTTTAAGGAATAGTCTTGGTTATTAGCTAAGCTAAACTTCATATCTACTCCTATGTATGGTAATTGTAACTATCCTGGTAGTACATGCAGAGGATGCATGCAGCGTAACACAGAAGAAGGATCTTGACCGAACTCATGTGAAAACAAAAACTCAAGGCCTTCAGAAGCCATATGACTATCTGCTCTGAATGAAAGAAGCAGTTCTTCAATGCCTGAAAGGTGCAATTCTTCTTTGCCTTATATGACAAAGTCACATAAGGGAAAGATGATAGGACAAGTATGTATCAGAGGATATGGGCTTCAGCCTGGAGAGAAGAACAGTTGAAGCATTTAAAGCATTTAGTTTAAGATGTAATCTGGATCAAACTGGCACCTCTGCAGCTCAGTTATAAACCTGTGTGCACAGTACACTGTGCTAAGCCTCATATCTGCAATGTGGGCATGAGCAAACTACCTTCTGGCCTGTTGTCCAGTTATTCTGCAGAATCAAAGAGTTTGTTCTGGCGCCTGCAGCCATTCTTTCCCCCATCCTAACCACATCAAGAGCATTCCTAGCATTTTCCCTAGGAGGTTACAATCATTTCAATCATAACTTGAATAAAAAATGTTGGCATTTGTCAACACATTAATAAAATCTTCACCTGGAATCTCTCTTTTCTTACTAATGAAAAACACCTGACTATAGAGAAGTATTAATTGACATAAAATTGCTGGCCATCAATATCCAAACAGCAGATTTGACCTTGAGAAGTGTGCCCATACCACAGCTCTACTACTTCGGCTTTTGTGCATTAAAGATCTAGACATAGATGGTCCACAGGAAGGTGTCCCTTCTGTTGGAGAGATGCAAAGAGACACGGTGTGAAGAGTGCTGCCAGGATCCTCCCTCCTTTCTGTGGGAGTGGAGGAGAGAGGGCAGTAAATAGAAAGGGAAGGGTATGAACTAGAAATGGAGATAAAAGATGAAGATATGTGGAAGTTGTTGCAATACAAAGGGAGACATAATGGCATTTGCTTGGAGTGCCTCTATACCTGCTAAGAGCAGGACGTTTAGGTGAAAATTATTCTATATTTCAAAAAATACAAACATATTGAACCGGACACTGATAATGTTGGTGTCATCACATACTATTTTATTAACATATTCTATCACCCTAAAAGCAACAGCTAAAAGTTATCTCGGAGTGTTTTTGACAACCAGGCCATTTTTGGAATAGTGTTCATACATTCCCAGTACTGATAGCCAAGGATGCACTGCTGCTCTCTCTGTGCCTGTGCAGGTGCTGTCTGAATTAAGCCCTTTTGCTAATTCATCAAATGTATCCTTCATTTCGAAGAAGCAGAACGGGAATCTCTGCATCAGGGACTCATGGCTCTAGCAACATTTAGAGGAGATATCAAGGGAGAGRTGCAGAATTCTTGATAACACAGGTTAACTGCTGTTCCAGGGGATTTTGTTACTTTTCTTGAACCATAGAAACATTGCAGGCCAAGACTATTAACCTTCTCACCAACACCAACAACTGGAAACCCTCAGATACAATTTCTAATGCATTGATGAGATAGGGTAACGCTGGAGGGAAGTCAGAAGGAATTATTTGTTGTTATTTAAACCAAAAATACAGGAAAAATCCAGGTAGTAGAATGTGATTTGGGACAGCAGCCACTTCTATCTGCATGTGCTCTGTGGAACCTCTGCCCGTGGTGTCCTGATCTGTTTTTTCTGAACCCTTAAGGGTCCAAAAAGGGCTGCATAATTAAGGTCRTATTTCAAAGGGATTTTCAGTGTCATAGGAGAGTTCTCATGCCCACCCAATCCCACCCAAAGTGAATGGTACCCTAGAGGCAACCTCCTAATAGCAGAGAAGTGTCAGATTGTCCAGCAGTCAGCATAGGGCAGAGAAATTTGAAAAGGGGCTCTGAATACAGCCTTGGTTCTGTTAGGAAAGTCTGTAATGCCGGTGGATCGTGAGCGTTTCAGTGCAGAGCATGCCCAGCCCGCCCGGCCTTGTTGCCTTGCCTGCCTTCCTGCGTGGCCTCCTTCCCGGCAGAAGAGGAGCCACAGCATCAACCAGTTCACCTGCAGCTGGCCACACACACCCCAGGGGCCTGCGTGCCAGGCACAGCCGAATGCTTGCTGCTATTGACCCAGCTTAGCACAAGCCATATACTGATTACTTGATCTAGGCGGTTTGAGAGAGGGGAGTGTTGGGGAATAATCTGCAGCAAAATTAAGAAGCTGTGTTTTTCCTGGCTGCTTTCATTTCCCTCCTCTCTTTAAACTTTTCCTCACTTTTTAGCAGTGCTTGCTGTGATCATATGCTTAKGATGAACCTGGAGAATTTGTTATGTTAAAAGAAGGCATGCATGCCGACCAGACAGATTTTCTTCAAGTCACTCACTTCTACTATGCCTAAAAGTCAGATGTGTAGTGCAATCTTCTCTAGATAAAGAAGGGTCTTTGGAAGTGGAGCATGAGTTTGGGTGACAGGAACACATTACTACGTAGATAAACTAATCATAAAAGTGACATCTGAGGGAACTGGAGACAAACCATAGAACAGGAAGGAGGTGTAAAGGAACTGTATCCTTCAGTCCAGCCTAGGAAGTGAGACTGAGATTAAAAGGCAGAACAGAGTATCAGTGCAGTAAAAATATGGATGGAAAGGATGAGAGGCCATAGGGTTGGCTTTCTGAATGAAAAAAAAAGTAACAGCAATGACAGCAATGATGAGAGAGAATAATAGTTATAGAGGTGTGAAGTAAAAGCTATCGTGATGTAGGATGAAAGGTGTACTTTGAGCAAGAAGCTGATCTAGGCGATCTTCTGAGATCGTTTCCTTTCCACATTTGTTTTGTGGTAGCACTTGGAAGATTCACAAGGTTACCATTGCTATTGCAGAGTGCATATATAGATGTGCCTTTGTCCTGTACCGAACATATGCAGACTAAATCCCTTMCCCACACAATGCTTCTTATTTCTGGTTTTATACTAATGCCTCAGCTAGTTTGAAAGATATTAATGTCTTTGGCTGCCCTTGATATTGTAACTGAACAGAGTGTGACAAAAAGAGTAGAAAGTGTGCTTATAAACCAGTAAACAAAATAATCAGCCTTCCCTTGAGTGAGGAACCAGTGGATGGATTTCCAAAGAGCCTAGACCCTGGCCAGGGACAAAAAGTTCAGCAGTGTCATCTAAGAAGGGTAGCCAGATGTTCAAGTGTGTACCTTTCTGGACAATTCATTTAGTTATTTAAACAAGAACACAATACTATTGAAAGTCTGGCCTCTCATGTTTCCTGAGCATTTGGTTATCTGCAAGTATTGTCCCTTGAAAAACTACATACAATTTTGACAGTGCAAAAACAAACAAACAAACAAACAAACAAACAAACAAAATATAGTCCTTGCTGGGATTCTATTTCTTCTGCAGTGGTACAAGCTGCAGTAAGCTCTTCATTCCCTCACTCTTATTGACAAAGTACATTTGTGGGGTAGGGCAAAGTGGCTGGCACTGGTTTTCTATTGTCGTGCTAGCATGTGTTTTTATTGGTGTATGGAAATGTGGCAGATGTTGAGCTGTTGTAAACAGTCRTAGTACCACTCAAGACACTCCAGTCTAGATCTCCCCTTCCAGCTGGATATCTGCTCCTAACTTTTTGTGCATGGAAGCTCTTCCTCACAGATCATTTTTACATGGCCTTTGTAGATTCAGGAGTGTCAAAAGTCTTCTCCTCAAGTATTTCATCTCATTGTTTAACCACATTGTCATTTTCTGCCTAGTTTTCTTGTCTATTTTGAATGAAATTTATTATTCTGTCCTTTCCTAGAAAAAAAAAAATCACTGAATTCCTATGGGAAAAGGCTCAGGCTTCTTGAAAGATGCTTGGGAGTTTTGAGATACTTAGAAATTCATCACTCCCACAGATTAGCTGCTATTTCTGTGGTTTTTAACATACTTGCAAAGCAACAAGAAATGAATTATCTAGAAAGTTACTGAACAAAAATTTGAGAGCGTAGTGGAAATGTCTCTGGAATAACTGGTCTTTAGAGTAGTTATTTGTCTTTATTTCTTGTATCAATTAAATGATACAATTAAATTATATTTTCATTCTACTCTGATATTAGGTGGCTGCTTTTTACRTGCATTGTACAAGTTCTCTTTACCTGAGTCTCAAGATATCAGGTTGTTTAGAAACCGTTTCCGTATAGACTGATAATGAGAATCTTTATATTCATACTTTTTTAAAGGAAATTTATAGATTCTAAATATGGGGAAAAAAGCCTCAAAATGCAATGCAGGTATTCCTGAGACACTCAGAAACCACAGAGAAGAGGAAAAGACTCACATACATTTCTCTCTCTCTCTCTCTCTCTCTCTCTCTTTCTCTTTCTTTCTTTCTTTCCTTCCTTCCTTCCTTCCTTCCTTCCTTCCTTCCTTCCTTCCTTCCTTCCTTCCTTCCTTCCTTCCTTCCTGATCTTTTAATCCCTAACAAGCATAATGTTCCCAGTCTTTTTCTTTTCTCACTACTTTGGTTGCATTCTCCAGATCACTTCATGCTTAACTGAGGCATTTTTCTGCTTATTCACCTCTCCAGCAAACATCACTCATAAGCTTCCCGTTAGAAAATGTGAATTACAAAACATGTTATTGCTTCTAATTATTACCTGAAAAAAAATTAAAATTAAAAAAAATAAAAATAAAAAAAAAAAGAAGAAGATAAACCAGCCAGAAATGAAATTCCCAATTCCCTTTTGGTCCCTTGGACTTTATGCAATGGGGCAGAACAAATCTTTGTTCCAGTGACCAAAAGCGTTAAAATACTCTTTTCCGAGAGCTGAAAAACAAAATACTGCCCTTGGAAACATACATCTGTCTAAATCTTGAAGCCCTTCTCAGTGCATCCAATTCTGGAGGAGTATTTTTAGCTCTTGAGTTTAGCCTTTCAGAATGCCTTGTGGTTTCCTTCAGGAGGGAACTCAGTAGACGACTTTCTTCACAAACAMCCCAAGGGTGAGTACCATGCTCATGCCCCATGGAGTGCAAAAGTTCAGAGCACAAAGCCTGTTTCTGTGTCCCCCCTTGTAGACACAACCAACAATGGTTTCCTCATACAGGTCTAGGCCATGAACACAGGCAAAGATTCATGCCAGCACTGCTCTCTGCACAGTTTTTGAGCACAGAACCTGATATTTTGTGTCCCTCATGCCTCTGACACCTGTGTTAGGTCTTGGGCAGACATCCTTCCCCACAGGAGCATATACACACATACACACATGAATGTGCACACATGGTGCACATGGACCCATGTGCACACGCACACGCAGGGCATCCAAGATTGTGAACATTTTTCTCTGCTGCCTTAATTAAAACAATACTGTTTATTACGTGGGTCTGTTTTCTTTCTTTCAACACCTCTGTTTTTAGGTTATAATTCCTTTATATCTTCATTGTTTTTTAATAATTGGACAAAGTGTTTCCCAACTTAACTTTTTAGAGAATGGCAAGAATCCCAGCAACCATGTCACTGGGCCAGGATTTCAGTGTTTCCAGAGCCACACATTTGTCCAGGATATTTATGTCATATTTAGCTTGGTTACTAGAAGCAAAATTTTAAGAGTGGAAAAAAAAAAAAAAACTTTTTTCAAGCATAGATTTACTTCCATAAATCTGGGATTAGTACCTTAGCAGCTATGTGTTTAACTCTGCGTCTAGGTGCTGAGGCCAAGATCTTGGCCCTGCTCAGAGTGCTGTAAAGCACTCTGGCAGCTGAGCGTCGCCTACAGCCGGTGGGTCTGGCCCCAAAGGGCTTTTCTCATACGAGGCAGCAGMAGTTCTTTGTCAAATGGCTCTCCCCAAAGTCCCTGGCTTGGGAAGCGTGCCTGACTGCAATGTGACACAGCTGGGAGAAGCCCCCAAGGCCTTTCCTAGCACTCACTTGTCCAGGCTGAGTAATCTGGTCCGGACGCAGCCCTCATGTCAGCAACCTCAAGAGATTGCTGGCAAGGGATGATGGGTCACTTGTGCTTCACCTCCTCCTTTTTCTTAACCCAAGGAAAGGGCAAAGCAAACTCATCTAAATGCCTTTTCGCAACATTATTTTTAGGGAAGGGCAAACACCTCACATAAACTAATGGCTTTCAACTAGATTTCAGGCTGAGGGTTTAAAATAAGCACACCTCAGAACCGTCTTTGCAGTGCTTGGGTGCTGAGGCTAATATGTGAATCCTGTGGGGCTCTGATGACCTATGGCTCTCACAAGCATTAACAAACAGAACTGGAAATCTGTCCTTCGCAGCCCTGAAAATTTTCCCATACAGCTGTCTTGCTACCTCCATGAGAATATACACAGTACACATATTTGCTACAACCCCTGCAAACACTTATTGTTTTGCCAAAATTCATACTTTGCACAAAAGCAGACATATTTTGCTGACATTTCTTATAAGACTTTGCTCTACACTCCCCATACATCCAGTGTTTTGGATGGTTCTTGGTAGGATGGGTGAAAAATACACTACTGAGTCCTAGAAAATGAGGAGGCCCCAAGTGTTACATATTATGACTACCCTGGGCACAGTCCTTTCTTCAGTAGGCCATACAGGTTGCAGACAGTTTACAAGCAGGGTGTGCCTGTTGGGCTTTCTGTGTTTGAATGGTATTYGTTTATTCAGAGCCTTTATATTCACTCTCAAACCTTTTGGCACTGCTCCCTCTCCAGTCTGTAGTCTATAACTGTCCCCTCGCTCGCTCTCCTCCTCTACAGCTTGTTTGAGAGTTACTGAGACAGACAGTCTATCCAGCATGCCCAAGATTCCTGATGTGGTTTTAGGTTATTACAATTTTATTGTTGCCAGGATCACCTGCCATGGCAAGTAAAAATACTTCTACCTTACCATTGGGAAGCAGTGGGCCCATTCACGTTCTACGTACAAAACACTTGGGAATTGAGCAGAGTTTTGGTATGTGGAGTCACTGCACGATTAGCCCTTAAGTGGGTATCCAGCTTTGCATATTCAGACTTGCATATAGGAAATGTTCCTCATATCCTTTTTTTCCTCATATCTCTCATATAGGCAAAGTTCCTCATATACTTTTTAACAAAATCATTAAAACATTCAATGCATGAGATGTGTGTGTTCTTGATATCAAAATAATCTTCAACTGCAGGAAGCTGAAGGTTTAACTCACAAACTGAAACTCACAAAGGAGGAAAGGATATTTAACCTCAGACTGAGGCTATCTATGATATATAAAGCAAAGAGCATGTTCTGGATTTGTGAGCTGAACTACCTTACTAGGCAATTAAAGAAAAGCAGCAAAGATGGGGTTARGACTCCACAGCTAGGACTAATAATGAAAGAGTCAAAAATGGGGACATGAAAAGGAAGGAGAAAGGGTGGAGCATGGCCTTCTGCTTGTTAGCTAACGTTACCCTCACTATTAGATATTAGACTGAATCCAAACATAGTGAAAAGAGAATTTCAGGCTTGCCTCCTGAGTGTTTATTCCAACTTTGTCTGCAGTGTCTTGTTATTTGGATACTCTCTGAGAGAGACACTACATGAGAAAAAATCAGCGTCATACTGGAAAATATGAGCAGATGTATAGGCTACCAGACATATGAAATAATCTTTTCTCACTGCTTAGCACTGGTAAAATCTCAGCACGGCACTTCAAGACAGAAAAAAAAAAAAAAAAAAAGAAAGAAAGAAAAAAGAAATAAATTCATGGAGAGCATTAGAAGCCTAGAACTAAGAATTAAGAGAAAGCTTTGGAAAAGTTGGAGTTGAGTGACCTAGAGAAGAGATGAGAATAGAACAGTCTGGCTCCATATATATTGCATATTGGACAAAAAGTGATTGACTAAAATTGCAAGAAAAATACTTATGTTATAGACTAGGAAACAGGTTTCAGTGGAGAGGATAGTTGATCTTATGGACATGTTACTCAAGTACATTGCGTACTCTCTTGTCTTGGATGTTTTAAAGAACAGGTTAAACTAACACTTGTCATTTTTGATCATCCAAGTAGAATGTCATCAAAGAAAATCAATGTTGTCCTGAAAGTAAGAAGATACCTCCATGCTTCATATTTCYTTCTCATTCTTCTTGTTGTATTCTAGTGCACACACAGAACAGTTAAGCATTTTAAGCACTGAAAGAATAATTCACAGAGTTTTAAAATCGTAGAAGAATTCAGGTTGGAAGGGACCTCAGGAGGTCCCTCATCTAACCTCCTGCTCACAGCAAGTTCATATCAGATTTCTCAGAAATCTTCAGTAATGGAGTCTGCATAACGTCTCTGAATAACTGTATTCACTTCCCCTTCATGGACAGTTTATTCATGCCTTTCTTCTCCAAACTGGACATAGCGTTCTAGATGTAGTCTAAGTGTAGAGAGGGATGACCCCTTCCATCAGTCACTGGTTACAGTGCTGTTGATACAGCCCAGGATGCTGCAACCTTTTCTTGATGCCAGGACATGCTGCTGGCTTGTGGTCAGTTTGCCAATAGGCCATTTTCAGCAKTTTGTCCCCAGGCAATTGTTCCCTATCCCATGTCACTGTAGATCCACTGGAAGTGGATTCTTCCATCCTGAATGCAGGCCTCTGTATTTTCTCCTCCTGAGTTTCGTGAAATTCCTTTTGGCCAGCTCCTCCGATCTGTTTAGGTCCTTCTGAATGGTAGCACTGCCCTTGAGTATATCAAATGTTTCCTCCAGTAAACTGCTATCTCCAGGCTTGGCAGGGATGTACTCCAGCACCTCGCCCAGGTAGTTGGTAAAGATGTTAAACAGATTGCAAATTTCCAAACTTTCTATACTCAGGACTGCCGTGTAGTCCATGTAGTATGTAGTTAGCATATTTGTCTCCAAGAAGGTGCAAACTAGGAAGAGTGTACTGTGTGCCAGGCAGGTGGCAGTTGTGGAAATTAAAAAACTCTTACTAAACAACCAGCTATATTCAAACTAAGGAAAACGGCTGACCAGAACAGTCAACCTTTGTGATGGCCTGTTAAACAGGACACATACACTCAGAATCACATCTACACTTTGCATTGTTCTTTCTAGTTATATTACTTACCTACACATCCCAATTAGGTGGCATTTTTTATATTACATTACTAGAGAAGGCACTACCTGACCAATTACCCCCAAGTGAATTGAAAAGCAATAGCTGATAGTCCACATTTTTATGTTGTGACATATATTTAATTTTGTGTGCATGTGTCTRTAGGGATATTATGGTAGAAAGACTTTAATGAGAACAGTTTGTTGGTCCTCAGGATTCTGCACATACTTACTTGTTCTTATTAACCAGACATTCTGGTCTATAGAAACAATCGAAACCACCTGCATTTTCTTTGAACCAGAGCCTTGCTTTCAACTGAGCATCCTAATGCTGTAATACCTCATCATATGCACAGTAGGAAAAAACAGTTACACATTTCACTCCCTCAGCGTGTATCCAGTGAAAATTTGCCAGGCACGTAATCATGCATGTGTTATTACAAGGCAGCAAAACTCATTTAGTTGATTTTTTTTAACATTATTTTTAAATGAGGTACTCAAAATGTGAGGGATGGTCTGGGCAAAATGCAAAGAGCAGTGTGGTGGTGCCATATGAGTGATCCATGAAGATCCAAGCCAACCTATGGGTAAGTCACCTCAGATATGKTAAGAAATATTAGCCAAGTCTCTGGAAGCAAGATATCTATGCTGAGCTGGTGCAGCATTCTCACCAAAGAGCCCCGGTGTAAAGAAAAAACATTAACGTTCCAGATGAGTTCTTCAGCACTGTGTCTCTTCCACAGAGCAAAAAGACCCCAAGAATTCAGAGTTTTTGGGGCTATTTAGGAGCCTTGAGGGATTTCCCTCATGTCACAACATGTGCTACCAAGTAGGGAATTACCTCATGGGAGCTGTAAGGTGCAGAGGAAGGAAGAAGTAGCACGAAGGCCGCTCCTGGACTCTGTCTATCCACAGTGGATGTGCTCTTTATTTCACTTTCCTGCCTGAGGGCCCTCATAAGCATATGGCAAAAGAATGGTTAAAAATGTATAAATCCCTTAGGTACCCTCTCAGTCCTTCTTTACAAATGCCTGTAATCATAAAAATAATATTTAAAAGGATGTTTCCAATCTCATTTCAAGGGCACAAAGCAAGCAGTTTACTTCTCTGTTAGAACAGTCCAAAAGGAATACATGCAATGTGTCTGGATTATGGAGACAATAAATATTTGTATCCTTTGAAGTTAYAAGCTATTCTTAATGGCAGTGAAGAGTTTTACAAGGCAGTGCAGCTAAGTAAAGACTGAAATACAGATGGATCAATTTAGAGAATGTACCAAGAATAAGGGCCTCCCTCCCAGTTTAATCTAGCATGTCATGACAGCCTGATGTATATAACTAGTGTTTTAATAGCATTATGGAGTGCCCTTGCCCTTGTTACTCACAGAGTGGGTTGTAGAAGTATAAGGTAGCTTAAAAAACGCTTTTATTCTTCAGAGGATTTACTTTTCAGCTTTCACCCAGTTCATTTTTATCTTTAAACTCTCAAGCACCCACAAAGTGTTGCATTCAAGTTTTCCAGTACAAAAGGGAATGACTTAGTTTCTTGAAAAGAGCTCTCTCTTCAGAGTTAGTCAGATTAAATTTTTAAAAATCAGCAAGGCACTAAAATAAAGTGTAAAAATATGTTCCAAGTTCTACAGTACTTAATTTTATCTCAAATTTTTAAAACATGAATTTACATACAACTTTTGAGAAAGATGATAACGGCAGCAAATTCCAAGTCTGTCTGACGGCCTCTTCTGCTTCTTACTGATGTTTGTGTTTGCACATAAAAAMAGCTCGACCGTTGCATTGCATTCTGACTAATCATTTCTGCTAGCATACCAATGACTGGATGTGCTAGAAGTTATCACAAGTTCATAGAGATTTCTTTCAAAAGCAGTGACTACAAGGTCCAGAGACAATGTCCTTAGAAGTAGGGATTTTGTTTTGGGCCAGTTCACTGGCATAATTAAGGATAAAAGGAGACTATTAGCTTCTACCTACTCTCAATTTGGGCAATATAAATTTTTCCTGCTTCTCGTCAGCCAGATTCACATCAGTGAGAATTTACCTTTTTTTTTTTTTATTATTTTATTTTTTATTTATGGCTAGGTTCATCTCTACTTAATCTTTTGACACATTTCCCGAAGTTTCTAATCTTTTTTTGATCTCTGTGTTTAGCTCTGTTGTCACGAGGTCTTTGAAGCCCTGACCCTTCACTCATCTGGGCTGTGTTGGCAGTTTTGAGTGATGATGGTGGTAGTGGTGTCATTGATTAGCTGCAGGCTTCTCTATCCTGAACTCATCAAATAAGAATTTCTCAATTTCAGCAGATGTCTCTGCTTCTTTGCCAAGTGAGGAGTTTATGGAGTAGTGATCTGAAAGCCTAGAGACTTGCCACTTAGTCCATGACCTGGGGAGCTTCTTTGACTCTGTAAAAGCCGCTCACTAGGGTGCGTTCCTATGAAATACTAATTTAGAACTAATTTCTCTCTCCTGTCAGTAACAATAGGACTTTAAAGCTCATTTTAAAACATGGATAGTCTTGCAGATACAGGCATTATTGGTGTCTGTATATGTTCATATTCACCTCCACTAATGGATGGGAAGCAGCACTGTAACTACATTGTGTTTAGATGACTTTCCAGCCATTGTGCAGCTGAGATTCCTGATCCTGAGCAGTCTGAATAAGGGGGCCAATAGAGCATTTTGCCTCCTCTGTTTGCCCCATGTGCATTGGTTGCCTTTAGGTAGAAATAGACTGCAGAGTGAAGAGACAGGCACTGCTGCACATTGAATTTATACAGAATTATACAGAATTTATACAGAATTGGGAAGCAGTTAGGATGAGCATACAGACCGTGAACCTGGATATCCACCCTCAATTCAGTGATGCATCTGTGCCTGTAGAGACCCTGAGTTTTTGACATAGACTAACCTATAATCAAGTTCAGCTTACCTGAATTTCAGTGTTTTCATTCTTCCTGATGATGAAATGAGGGTCATGGGACCTAGGAGATGAATTGCTTGTGGAATCTCTCTAAAGACATCTGTAGATAATGTGGTAAGAGCAAATAGTGTGGGCCCAGAGATCGATCTCTGAGAAAAGACAGAACAAGGAAGTGGGAAAACCATGCTGTTTCCCACCAATCCTCCACTGCAACTTACTGTTTTCTCCTTCGAATTTGGAAGAGATGTGGTCTAAGCCCAAACTATGAAATAAATTATTAGAGAAAGGATTGTGAAAGAATTATTGAAGACTTGTCTGCTCTCTTCTCTGAGAAGAAAAGAATGTACGCTAGAGATCTCCTACCTCCTCTATAAATTTTCATTGTAGGGCAAAAACAAAGCAAAGGACAAGACAAAGTGAGTACCTAGTGCCCACACTGGGGCATCTATAGCATCGATATGTTAAAGTTAAATGAGATTTCTGCTGCTTTGGGATTCAAAACGTTGTTGCTTTTTGAAATGCATATCTAATTCAAGATCAAGAATAGGGATTTATAAATCAACTCAAGTAAAAAGAAAGAAAACATGTGGTACATACATCAAGGTGAGTATGGTGCAGGATGGTGAGTATTTACTTCATTGTTAAATACAGTTCTAGGCAATAATAGGCAATGTGCTGAAAATATGGCCTGACATAAGGATCTTTCCATTTTACAAGCCAACCTAAAGTTTCCAGCTTTATAGTATACTTTAAAAGAAGCAGTAATCTTAATCCCTACAATCTTGACCTCAAATTACATTTTAGTGTTTTCTTCATAGCAGAAGAGATGTGATACAGATGGCATTACCTCATGAAAATCCTCATGGCAAATTATGTTCCACTACTGCATGCATGGCATTATTGCACTCTAGAAAATGCACAGTATCCTGTTTAGTGGCAATCTACTTTCTTGGAAAAAAAAAAAAACCACATACACACATACACAAAAGCATAGAAATAGGAAACCAGACAGGTCATCCCCCRATATTTTACCAAAACCTACAGCACGTGTATTGCACCAGATCTTTAGACAACATAAGGTTGACAAAACTGGGATTGACAAAACTCCCAAATAAGATCTGTCCATCATATTTTGCTTTGTTTTGTGGTTAAAGGTAGTGCATTACTACTCAGGAAATCTGGGTTCAGTTTCCAATTCTGCTGTGAGCATGGCAAAGTCATGGGCATCTCAGTGGCCCTTTCACACTCATTTGCAAAGTGTAGCTAGGATATGTCCCTGGCTTACCTGGGTATCCTTGTGCGTGGTGCTGCAGTGATAAGTTCTGCAGATTGCACTTTCCTTTAGAAGTGCTTAGTTCAAAACCCTAGGAACTCCATGTTATCTGGATGAAAACAAACCTCCTTAAAGTTTAGTTTTTCTCTCTTTCTTTTTTTTTTTTTTTTTTTTTTTTTTTTTTTTTTTTTTTTTTTTGAGGCAAAAAGATCTAATGACGGAAAACACCAAACTTTGGTCAAATTAGAAAAATAACCTCTTTGAGGCAAGCCTCTTTCCCATAAATCGAAACCTCTGAATGAAGTGCCTGCCAAAGAATGCTCTCTTCCTGGAACACGGGGCGCAGAAAGCCAGCAACTTGCTTTGAATGTGCTGAACCAAATTTTACAGCTACATCTGACTCCTAGGTTGACCCCAAGCCTGCCTTTTTTTCTTTTTCTCACAAATASTACTACTGCTTCTTCCAATTCATTGATATATTCCTTAAGGATTGCACGTAAACTTGTAGATTTCTGGAAAAAAATCTCAAATATGAAGCTGATCATAAAGCTACCAAAACCCTAATAATACTCCCTGCCCATTCTTGTGGTATAAAAATATAACTAATGTTAGTCCAGTGAACAGCAAGTAAGACTCTGGAGGACTCTCTGGAAGCCTGTTTTGGCGTTACTTTTACTTTTCCCTGTTTAACTTTGTAAACCTGTAATTGGCAATAAAAAAGACCACACTTTTGCTTTTTTAACTAATATTTATTTAAACCTTACCATAAGGTGCACATAGTGGTTTCTTTTGTTTCCAGCAGCGTAAAATTCATAAGCAGAGACCAATTTATCATTTAAAAATTATTTTGTATTTTTAACCTAAAACACTCAGTTTCACAATGTATTTTTAAGAGGTTTTTTCACAGCCTTTCAGTGCTCTCCTGTACATGCAAGCTACTGTGTGTGATCTAATACTGGAMGCAGAGATCCTTTTGGATAAAGCACTCTTTTTCACTGTGTGTGTAGTCAGCTACGCAAAGGAGCCTTATACTGCCACAAATCTGGAGTTACTTAATGTCATTTTTTCAAAGGTGTAGCTTTTTCACTACTGATAGAGACCAAGTAGGGCAGAGAGTTTGGACCAGTGAATCTATATATCCTGAGCATACTTTACAGCAGCTATTTCCCGTTTGAGGTTAACAGGAATTTTAGCTTTTATTTTTAGAGATGTGGCAAGAAGGCAGCTTTTTCTAAGGAAAATAAAACAGAAATAGATGGTACACTAAAGGGGTAAGGGATAAATTCTTTTTGTAGAGATGTATGTGATGTTTGAGGTGAAAAAGTAAACTCTTAACACTTTGAGTAATTTGGCTTTTGTTGCACAACAACCTTGTCTGCCTTCTTCTGTTTTAATAAAAAAAGATGGAAAGTGTGGGAGATGTTCATGTATGTAGATTTAAGGAGTGCAGGTTTTTAAACTGTTCATGGAATGCAGTTTTCACTTAATCCATCCATTCAAAATGACTAATATATTTATTCTGAATCTTACCTGAGGTGCAAGGCTAACGGTATATCAGTAGGACAAACTTGTATGAAGGGAAGATAAACCAGAAACAAGGAGATCAGACTAGGCAAAGTACCACCCTGTATCTAGATAAAGTACCRCCATGTACTTGTTCTGTTTATACATTTTCCTTATACAGCCTCTACTGTCTGCTCTCTAAGTGAGGATATTAGGCTAGATGTATCTTGTACAAAAGTTCTTATTTTTCATGTGGTGAGAAGAAGAACATCTGGAAATTAAAATCTGTGTGAGGCTGGGCTGAGAGTCTTGGGTATCCTTTTAAAAAATGATGTTGATTTTTTTCATCACATAAATATGAACAACAGGAAAAGTCTGTAAGGGTTTGGTGAGATGTTGTGTCACAAAAGATAAAGTTTTTCTCAGTTCTGATTTCAGCATTTTTATAGTGAAACCAGCTGTTGAGGAGCTCTTTTTTTTCTATTTATCACAGCAGATTATGTCTTCAGATAATATTTCACAAGATTCAAGGGAAAAGCGGTGATAGATTTGGCTAATACATCAGCTAAAACTAAGCACAGGATCATTTGCTGTGATAAAAATGTCATTTAAAAGACTAGGACCATTAATTTAACAGAAATGTAAGGGAGCATAATGTATGCCATCTTAGCTGGCACTGACACCTTGGGACTTCTAGAGACGAAATATGAGGTTAGCCTGTGCTGAAGTCAGAGCACCCTGGTCGAGCAGGCTGCCAAAAGCTCTGGAGAACACTTGGCAAAAGGCTCATCGCCTATCTGCAATTGCATCACATAGTGGGAAGTGCTACGGTGTGCACGAAGAATATTACTGCAYTTGGCAGTAGTCCAGTTCTCACTGAAATTCATGGATAGGTTGAACTTACTGATTGCTCTGGCAGGAATAAGTAAAGGGGGAAAGGAAGGGATCACACGGTGTATTGCTATTATGCTGGTAAGCACCTTTCGCTGTAGTGAAGGGTTGATGTTCCCCCAAAATCTGGGRCCCTCAGACTCTCGTCTTCTGCAGCAGTATCCCCTCAACTCCCTAGCAYGGGAGGTGTGAGTCTGCCCCTTTCCTGGTGCTGCATGCTGGGACATGCAAGGGGCAGCAGTGCCCAGGCCACATTGGAGGGGCTGCTGCTGCTGGTCAATGGTGTCTTCTCTGAGGCTTTGCTTGTGCAACTCAGGCACTGTGTCACCTGTGACACCAAGGGACAGCAGGCAAGGACTGGCCTTGGTGGAGCTGAGCCAAGAGGTAATTTGCTGTTCCTTTGGAGGTGACTGAATGTGTAACACTAATTAAGGTCTTTAGGGTCTTACCATACAAACCAAGTGATAAAAAGAGGCTGGAGTTGGGTAGGAAATTCATCTCTCTATCTAATACAAACGGGACCAAAAAAATCCTCATATATCGGAGCAATAAGGGAAGGACATAATTGCCTGGAAAAACTGAGGAAACCAGGAACACCAGAGGTAGCGGGAAGGAGATTACAATGAGGTCCCACTGTTCAGCTGGAGAAGAGGCCAAGGTGGTTCTCAAAATAACCCAGAAAGACTCAACAGCTTCTGCTAACTCAGTTGCAACACAAATGTAGACTCAACTCCAGCTGTGCATGTGTCTAGAGAGGCAATGACGGGTGAGAGGCACCAGAACAGAGTCATAGTCTGATGACCCTCCAAGACCCCATCTTGGTACGGACAGATCTTCCACCATTCGGCTCTCTTTTTGCTGAACTATTTATGGGCTTCTTGGAGAGCAGTATAGGTTTCTGAAGGACAGCTACCTGATAGCTGAAGAGCTTTTTTTTTATATATATATCCCCAGCATTTCCATGTCTCTGCAATGACTTTGTCTCTAATCTTTCTCTTAGGCTTGCCCAATATGGAGATTTTAATTGAAATCTGTTTTTTTAACTAATATTGTCCCTATTCCAAGTTTAAGTGATGTTTTAGGGAATTTCAGTCTTTTGGGCAAAATCTTCTTCATACTGACTGTTTAACTGTCTTTTCAATTTCTTTGCTTGTGTGCCATTCTATTTATTTTAGCTATTATCAGGCATCATAATTTTGGTATAAGTGATATTCAGTAGTTTTCTGATCCAAGACTTTAAGTCATGTATTACTCCATGGGATTAGCCCTGCATGAAACCGCATGATCCTGGATTAAACATTAAGAATATGTATCATGTTTTAAAAATTCATTTATACAATTATTGGGTAAAATTAGAATCAGACAGGATGATGCTGTCACAAACTCATGAAACTTCTTTAGGCCTTTTTCCCTCAACCAAACCTATTGCAGAGCATAAAGTACACACAAAACTACCATGGGAAAAATTACATTTTGTGGTAGGTTAATAACATGTAGTTTAACAAGTAGATAATGAGTAGAAAATCATCACATTACAGTATTAACAGATTTAAGAAATATCCAAGTAATTTAATTAGTGTCTCTTGGTGTATTTACAGTAATTTTCTAGGCTGTAGTGTTTTATCTCCCATGAGGACCCCAGATGGTAAGTCACAGACATCTGGACAGCCTCTTTATAGGAGAGGTAGTATCTGCTAGCATGTGATGGAATCTGTATAGAGCATGAAAGTGGTTCCAGATTAAGGAACGAGAAATGAGTTGTCCTGAGACATGATGATACCTCATGGTTTAAATGTGCAGAAAAAGCAATTAGAAAAGGACCATTTTAGACCATTTTAGAGTCTTCTCTGTCTTTTATAACTCATAGCATGTTGCACAACATGCTCAGATGTTCCTGGAAGACTGGGCTTTGTTGCTGCTCAAAAGCAACCCCTTCCTTCTGTCTCATCCCTTGAATCATTTACCATTGAGATGCTTATTTACACGTTAAGTGTGTAAGTTTTAAAAATATATACATTTTGTGCATGAATAACTAAAAGTTCTTGCTATTTTAGAATTTCCATTGGAATTTAGGTACAATTTCATGGATATGTTTAAGTATTTAATGAAGTTTAGGAACCTGTTACTTCATTAGTAAAGCTTAGGTTATGTGAAGGTGGGATGGAAAGTAATTAGGGCAACCTAGCGTGTGACAAATAAATTACTGGTGTGTGTTCATAATTGCTCTTCTGGTGGAGGACATCATCATGAGCTTTTCATCTGTCTCATTATCAATAGTGAAATACCTTGAGTAAAATCCAAGGACAGATACTTGAGTCCTCTCAGACCACCACTTAAAGAGTTTAAAGAGCTATAATGTCAGAAAACAAGAGCTTCAGGCAGCTCTCATCTCTTTTTTTTCCCCTTTATTGTTGTCCTGCACAACAATATTACTTGTCGTCAGTTTCTTACTGCAGTGTCAATCTGCCTATCTTGCTTCTGATACTGACTTTCATTCATATGCTGATTGTATAAGCAAACATAAGCACATATTCCTATAGATCGTCTCCCTTGCACGGGTAGTCACTCTGAGGTGGCCTTCTATGGGTGAATGATTCTGTAGACAGTAGAGAGGTAATGAATAAGTTAAGAAGTAGGAGAAATTATTCACTGGCCTAAAACTCAGACAAGTTTCAGAAGCCTCTCAATAGCTTCCTGAGCTCCATTCCGATGTATAATGAGATCCTTGGCCACATCAGCCTATGGCCTCAGTGGTGTCGCCTCTTCCTGACAGGGGAATGACTGTTTTAGAATGGGTTTATTCAGGACTGTTAGGACTGTGGGTTTTTTTGTTTGTTTTTTTTTGTTTGTTTTTTTTAATTAAATATGTAAGTGAAATCAGTGGTTGTAAAAAGCGTCTAAATCACAGTCCTGGAGACTGAAAGCCTCTGTTTTATGGCAGAAGAAATCAGAGTCCATCTGGGAAAGGTGTCTTCATGAAAAATTCCCTGAATAAAAGTCTCACCTTCAAAACTAGAATGTAAACATCTGGGTCTCTAGAATGTCATCTGTGACACCATTATAGTAGAAAATAAATTACATGTCCAAATGATGACATTTCAATAAAAGAGAGTTAAGATATTAATTATTATTTACTTAATACTTGACTATTAATTATACATAATTGTAATTTGTGGAACATGTCCTTAGGGTGTGGATTCTTCAATAAAAACTGGAATCAACAGGCCTTATTCTCTTCTTGTCTGCATCATTGTAAGTAGATAGACTTTCTGATTTGTGTTGCTGTCAGAGAAATGTAAAACTAGTAGTGCTTACCATGTGTTGAATGACTATTTCCCTAATTAGAGCAAGCAGCTTTGGAACCACAGTATCTCTTCAATGGAAATAAAATAACTCTGCCATGTAATTCAGAAGAGAACAAGCCAATTGCCATGGAAATCAAAGGGAATCTTTCCATTGGCCTCAATGGAAACTGGACTGGTCTTGGAATGACAAGCGGATGGATATATTTTAGTGCAGTAAAAAAAGAATCACTTCACGACACATTGCTGGCAGACTAGCCTTGGAATAACTGCATGAAAGAAGTGTCTTCAGTAAGGGATCTTTAATGAAGAAAGAGTAGAAGCTTGGATGGCATTTATTGTTTTTTTGTTGTACAATGCCGTTCAGAAATCTCTTTAAACTCAGCACCTAAATAACACTAAAGTCCATATATTTTACCAAGAATTCAATGGACTTGTTCCATTTTGTATATAGGTGCCAATTTTTTTTTCCTGATGGAGTTTAAAAACATCTAGGGGAATTAAGCTTAGTAGCAGTGTTTCATCTACTACAACACACATAGGAACGGAAAAGGATCGTTCCTGCTTATACCAATGAACTGCAAGAAGGGTCTGTGACTTTCCTCTGTTTCTTGACCCTCAAGTCCAATTCCTTGTTGATCATGGGCCACTGTCAGATTTGGAAAATTTAATTACTTTTTTTTTTTCTGAATTCTTTTGAGTCAAGAAAAACTTTTTTTCCCCAACTTTTACAGATGTGCCTATAGCCTAGGTAGCAATACGCCTAGCTAGGTGGACCATTATTTTCTCTTCTACCAAGGTGAGTTATTTATATCAGTAACACTCACCAGCTTTTATTGAAAGCAGTGTATACAAAAGTATGTTTTCAAAAGGCATCAGTTTGGGCACTGACAGACCTCCTCCTCTGGACGTTTCTTAGGTAGCTGAACAGATGACTGCTTTCAGCTTGTCCACAGCCACTTGTCAGTACGCTTGTGCTGAAGGCTGCTTCATCCTCTGATAAATCTCTCAATGATGACAGCTAAAATGACCTGAGATAGCTAAAATATATTTGCAATAAGCATCTGTTAGACTTGTTGGAGTGAAAAAACACTAGAGAACACTCACAAAAATGAAAACCCAAGTTTATCTTTTGAACATATTTAGAACTTTGTCAGGTATTATTTCCTAATTTTCCTTTGTGTTGTACAAATCACCTTTAAAGCAATACATGAAAAATTTTGAAGAAGACAGTAGATGTCAGCTATAGCTGAGTATGATCCTCCATTGCCCATATCAATATAAGACAGCTAAGCCAGATTATAACAACTAAAAATCCTTAACTTTCTAAAATATTCAGTTTTTCCTTGGTGCCTTCCATTCCCTGTCTTCTCTTATCTATTCAGATTGTAATTCTTTAGGGGACAAATAGTTGTTTTTCTCTTTGCTAAATATCTAGTATAGCCACAGAGTGCTAAAAGGAAGGAGAAGGAGAAAAGTGTGATATGTACAATTCTTTCCAATATATATTGTAGCATTCAAAAAGCATTCTTCTACATGAATGTGTAACATTATATCTGAGTTTCACTCATTTATTAGGCTTATAGGAATATCTAGATTCAGAATCATCCCAGTGTTCTGGAGAAATTCCAAATTAAATAATTATATTCTACCAATACTGTCCAGTTTTCATATTTCAGCTGACATACTTACTTTTACTCTATGCTGTTCAGCTGACCTTTGGTGGTATATAAAGTGATTCATTTGTTTGCATGCATAGCTAGATAGTTCACTGAGATCCTATGAGATGAATAGGCCTCTAAAAAAATATTAATAATGTTAACTGAAGGCTCAGTCATGGGTGCAAATGATTATTTGACTTTTGACTTTGATGAAGTGGTACTGGGTTTTAACAGTATTCCAAACTAAAACAGCAAAAGTAATGCAAGGCAGATCCAAATCATACTTTTATGAAATGCTGGAGAAAAACAATAGACACAAATAGACAATATTTTTCTTGTGCTTCTAGTGTATTTTAGTTAYATTTTATCAATTTACAGTGCAAACACACAGATCAAAAGGTAGACAACACTTGGAATCATGTACAGAAGCAATCAAGATACCAGAATAATAAAAGAATAGAGTCTAGCCAGAGCAGGCACACTTTTCTTTCTTTCTTTTTTTTTTTTTTTTCAGTTCATCCTAATGTGCCTAGAAATGTAGTTTATGGTAGCCTTGCAGTTGCTCATGAGACCTGTTTTCCCTAGACACCCTAAAAGCATTTTGTACCAATAAATGCAAATGATTGAGAAGGCCAAGCTCTCCTCTAAGGAGCTCTGACAAGCTGGTGAGAGAGCTCTCTGGTGAAAGGAAGTGGAAGATGAAGAGTTTGTCCTTTAGGACAAACCTGCAATGTGGGATAGTTCATTAGATCTGCAGGACAATTCATTATATGCTCTTAATATTTCTGCAAAAGTTTCTGTGAATCTTACTGATGCAAAAGCGAACCAGAGAGCTGACCGACGTCTCACCTTCTCTTTATGTACTGGAATGAGGAATTCCATTGGCGCTTATGTCTTTCCCTCCTTCCAGGATGGTTTTGTCATTACATGCCTGAGTGGATGCRTGCAGCTTTGTGACTGACAGCTCTGCTTCCTTGCTCTCTTTCTCTAAGGGGTAAATGATTTTTGTGACTAGGAACAATGTTTGCGTTTTGGAACAAATGTTACAAATGAAATAGTGCCATTCTCATGCCAAAGTGACATGTTTAAGATTAAGTGTCTAACTACATCGGTGAACAGTATTCTTTTTGAATTATGAGGTAGCACTACTGGAAAATGTTTTATAAATTTGATTTTGCAATTCCCAGATTCTCCTACTTTAAGACTGTGTATATATACACATAAATGTACAAAGTGCCTACAGAGGTTTCATACAAATATTTGTGATCACAAAAACACACCTTACTAAACTCCACCTTGAAACATTTCTAGACAAATGGACTAACAGCTAGATAAATGCAAATGTGCATATATTAGTTGCCTGCTCCCCATACAGATAACCTTGTGAGTTAATTTAATTGTCATCCTCACCTAGAACATGGATTACAAGGTTTCAACATCTAGGCAGCTCCAGGTTGCCACCTTAACTTTTAGGTTGCCCTCTGAGGACCTCTGCAACATGCCCTAGGAGCAGTCCTGTATGCCCCGGCTGACTTATCCACTGTTTCATACGGATCCCGAAGAGCTGTGAGGGATCCGACTTCTCTGCTCTGTCACCTATGAGGTGAGGAGCAGGCCAGGCTAAGTCATTCTCACCACCCTGTGCCATTAGCAGACATGAAGTATGCTAAGTCCCGTGACCATGAGTACTGGTGTGCCCAGTGCTGCGTGCCCATATTACACTGCMGTTCTCTGAAGCTCCGTAGTAGCATCTCTGAAGCTCCATAATAGCATCTAGCAGCAGGGGGAGGCCTAAGCCAAGCAGCCCCGGTTGAGAGCCTGGCAAGGAGGCTAAGAGAAGCGGCCACACAATGCGAGAGACGTGGCCGGAAAAGTTTAAGAAAGTTTCTTTAGAAAGTTAAAAAAAAAGAAAAGAAAAGAAAAAGTGAGTGGATGCAAAGAGAGAGGCTGGGTAGCCAAAAAAGAAAAGCAGCCAGAAAGCTAAACATATGCAGCTGAAGAACTTAAAAAATTCAAGAGGAAGACATAAGAGGTAGCCAGAACAGCATTAACAAAACAGACTCTCCCTTTCCCTTCCCTGATCATCTTTCATTCCACTACATCCTTCTGCTCAGTTCTTGGCTATCCTTTCTGTCCTCCTCCCTCCTCCGAGCCACTGTGGAGGATGGCTGCTTCGAAAGCTGTTAGCTCAGCCTCAGAGCTGCATGCCATGACGAGACTCACGAATGAAACCAGGAAAAGAAAAAGATAAAAAGATGATAGATAAACCAAAAATAAAGCTAGGTCTAAAAGAATAGGCAGTTTTCTCCATTTAATATGCAAACACTTGCCTGTTTTCAAGAAAGAGGTGCTTGTAACTWCTTGTGAGAGTGTGATTGCCGTAACTTGTGAAAGTGTTGCCATATGTCATATAACTGAATTGTCAACCTATGTATGCAGGACAACCTTTCTGAACAAAGCCAGCTGACATGTGGTGCCTTGTCTTTGCATAGTGAGGAATGTGTTTGGGTATTCTTTCTGGTTGTAGGATGGCAACAAAACAAGGAAAGCATTTTTGCTCAGCTGCAACATTCAGGATTTTGCTTGCTGTTCTTGTTTGTTTTCACATGGCCGTTTCAAGAGTGCAAGAGCTTCTGTGTTGTGGCAAATGGACAAATAGTAAAGAGACACTTCCACAGTCAATTCAGCTCTGAACAAATCCTTTCCAGACGCAGTGGAACAGATTCTGGCAGGTAAGAGGAAATACTGGCAGTGGATAAGTGTTCCTGGAGGCATTGCTGGTGAGGACATTGATTTAAGCCGAAAATGAAGTCATTTTAGTTATTTTGCTGTTTCTGCTACAGTAGTGCAGAATAGGGTTCCATGTACTTTTCCCTGTGTAAGCACAGACCAAGATGCTGCTTCTGACTGAGAGATCACAGCTCAGGTAGTCGAAAGGACTTGTTGGAGTATTTGTATATCCTGGAAACCTCTATTGGACTAGAACTTTCTAGGTATACAATAAGGGCAGTCTGGCTGCTAATATATATTTTATTTCATTTCCATGGTCCTTAGGAAAATAGGAAACTCCTTGTGGTGGTCATCAGGTTAGGGGACTGGTCTGATGAAGATGTGGATCAGCAGTGTTTATAGCCTAACAACCCTTTGCATGCTTTGGGAATTTTAAATGTCCTACCGTCATACTCAGGCCATGTGGAATTCTGACTCAGATCTTTATCTGGAGTGACTTGACTCACTGTTATGTCTACATGTTAGAGCCAATACAAGTGTCAGTCTGGACCACTTGTTTCCTAGGCTAAGTTTGCTTGGCAAATTCCAGCTGTGCTGTCATGGGTTGCATTTGGGATCTTCCAGTATTGCTAGACTGCTGCATCTACTCTAGATCATTCGAGACCTCTTCCATGTTTTCTCCTGCTGAGGAGAACTGCATTCACTGTTTGAAACATACAGGTCGTGTATTTCGGTTTCAGAAGGAGGAGTTGCCATGATAATTGTTATATTGCAGTTTCATATTTATCCCCTTATACATCCCCAAAAACTAGTTTTTGATGTGCTATAGAATCTGCTATTTATGAGAAAATAAGGTTATTCTGTCTTCCTTTCATGAGTGTTCATAACTTGCAGGCACAAAGCACTGTTCAACTCTTCCTTTTTCCTCTACAGTTCTGTAAAGTTTTAGTTCTGGCAGGACTTCTCATTATTCCATTCTTTCACTCAAGGTATTTCAAGAGGCTATTATTTTTCCTGGGACCATGTGTTGTTCAGAAAGCTCTACTTTTGAATAAGACAGATTCAAGCAATGTCTATCTTCTGATTCAAGGCCTGTGCAATGACAAGCGCTGCACTAAGTAAAAATGGTTTCACATCTCATACGCACCTTACCTCTATCAAGCTCCTGTAGGAGCCCATCAACAGTTTTGTGTCTGTCTGGACTTTCTGAAACCATTAAGGATGGCAATTGGTAGACTGGCTGGATGTATGCCAGACAAAAACACAGCTTCTGAGCCAGAAGAAACAGTCAGAATAGGCAAAAATCTATCTCAAGTGCTTGTGTCAGAGCAGTAGTGTGTGAGCTGCACATATCCTCCAGGATGCAGACACTACTATCTTTTGAATGAGATGTAGAACCAGATATTAGCCATTTACGGCTGTAAAGGTCACATGAGACCTTCTGCAAGAGTAGGGATAAAGATCTCAGAATGCCAGCCAAATCCAACTCTGGTAGTTACATTTTGCCTATCTAAATTTTACTGCAGTTTAATTTGGAAGACGTTACTTCCCCTTCTGCAAACACAGCTGTGTAGTGTTGCTGGTGCAGAATTTCTGCTGGTTGCCACCTGAAAGGATGTTTCAACACTGCGTGTACTGACCCATAAACATACAGCCTATAAAGCTMTTAAATTTCAGTTTACATTTGATATAAATAGGTCATGGGCATTGTGCATGCCTATATACATACATGTATATGCAAGTACATATTCACTTCTATATTTATTCCTCTGTAAGCTCATCCATACAGATTGTTCATGTTCATTTATGGGTGCATGCAGGATATTGGGTGAAATTATACTTTCAGATAAAAAGTAATTTTTATATACTTAAAATATATAAAAATATTTACCTACATGAATCATTGTGCAATAACATAAAAAATAGCAGGGAAAGGCCCAACTATTTTTAAAATCCWTTCTCTTTCAACTAGTACTTGGTATTGCCAGGAATAGCAGGGTGTTAATCAGTGTTAAATCATGATAATAGGCAATATCACCACAGGTCCTGAATGTTAAATACATGAGGTACTAAAGAATCCCCAAGCACTGCAGAGTGAGTTGAGAACAGGATTATAAATTGTAAGTGAATTGATTAGTCTTTGGTGGATCTGACTGTGGTCTGGATGCAAAATGTTTAAAGTGGCTCGTATATGTGTTAATGATAATTATGATTTATTTCAATGTAGCAGTTTCATCACAATGTTTTCATCACGAAGGCTCCCACAGTGCTTTATGTTTCGCAGTTCAGAGCTGCTGAAGTGCGTTAGATGACGACCATTTAAATGAAGAGCAAAAAGCCACAGCAGCGAGTGAATGGGAAACTTTCATCCGTGACACAGGGGCAGGTTCATGGTCTTATGAGCAGCAGTGCAAGTCTTGATTTTCACAGCAGCTCAGGGCTTTTAAGGGCACATCATAAAGACCCTTGCTCAATAAACTGTCTCATAGTACAATATAGCTACTACCGAAGGATGAAGAACTTGGTTTGCTCTGCCAATATTCAAACCTTATAGTTCCAGGATGTCTGTTCAGATCTGAGGTTTAGGCCACTGAAGTTGTCCTCTCTGGTAACGACTATACTGACCTGTAACCGACAGCTTAAGGGCTGGATCATTGAACAGTGGCATTGCAACCTGACTTTGTTTCATGCTAGGAACCTCAGTTCAAGAAAAACACACATATTTCAGCAATCATTTTATTCCAGAGGCTCATCGTTTGACAGACGATAGGAAAAGCACTGTGGGAAAGAATAAGCTTAATTTTAYCAGCATATCCTAACAGTGAAATTAGCTCATTTCTATGCTTGTCTAGGAACCTTTGCAAGATGGGCCATTATGATACTATTGCTTTTTTTCCAGGAATGCTGTATAAGAAAAAGGCACACGTTCTAATGAAATATTACATTAAAAAAATCAAGAAATTATTTTAACTCCAGTCACATTTTAGCCTATGCTCATTTATTTCACTAATACACTGTTTCTTTTTCATCCTATACCATCYGTCTTTATTTTTGCCTCACTGTCATTCAATGTTCTTGCAGTAGAATATATTTTCTGGATCCACCAACACTCCTTTTCAAATTTCTGCCTGCTAGTATCTTGCTTTATTGTGCATCCTTTTAGAATCCATTTTAAAGAGAAGGTTTTCAAAACTGTGCTGATGGCTGCAATCTTTCCTCTCATCCTCAGTGATGTTGTTATTTGAGAAAATACCATCAAATAATTTTCTTCTTATGCTGGAAAGTGTGTGAAGTGACTTTAGTGGACTGTATCTTTATTAAAAAATGCCATACTGCATTTATATGCATTCATACACAAAGAACATTCATAGCGACTATCAGCAAAACCAACAATAATAAATAGCAATGTGATAGTGTATAATAGCAAAAATGGAGAACGAATTAAACAAATCACATAATATCAGAGGAGGGGATAATAATTAAAAATGGGGAAATAAGGGCAAATAAAGCATCTCAAACAATTGTCTAATAATAGGTGGTTTTGTTAGAATCCTAATAAATTATAGTGTAACCTATTGGAGAACCTGAAATTATTATACTTTTATACTTATGACAATATTTTCTAATACATGCTTTAAATAAAGTGTTCTTTATTTAAAAGATAAACACAAGATAAATAGAGTAATAACCCTCTCTCTAAATTAGGTTTCCTTCCCATTTTTTTTCTGTGATATCACATCCAATGTTCTGTCTTGGATAATATTAAATTGAAGGAAAAACTTTCTCGTGTTAGGAGAATATTTTCATACATCTTGTTTTGAAGACGCTGTATACCTCAGTGTGTTGTCTAAAATAATGTGGGACACTTGGCTAAACAGAAAACAATGACTTCTAGCTCCTATTTCTTACAGTTTAAATGGATTTTTTAGCAGCTATGATGAAATTGCWTTCTATTGCTAAGAAGTTCATATTTTTGCACGATGCTTCATATGTTCCTAACTGAATCATTGTTTAACATTTCTAGGCCATTACCCACTTTAGTTTCTTATGCCCTGAAATTAGCTGCAGAAACAGATCTATGTATAAATTATTCACATTTGATTAGCTCCTTTGTCTGCGTCAGCAGGGTATGGGGAGGCCCACAATATTTGTTTTTCTGCAAGTGTTCCAAAGGTCAATATGTGCTCATGAAAAGAGCTATGCATTTTGGAAGCTTCGTGAGATTTGTAAAGGGAACTTTGCTTACACGCCATTTGTTATGCTACCACTTAAAAAGTTCCAGGCATCCAGTCAACAAGCAGAAATAATACCTCAGGACCTGTCATCTACCACAAATTACAAACACTTGAATAGTTACACTGAACTGCAGGCACTTTCAGGCAGTTTGGGAACTGCCTGAAGATTGCGTTGAGTAATTATAAACAATACATCCGTCTGCAAAAATCAGGGACAGATGACCCCCAATCCTTCCCAAAATGGTCTAAATACATTATATTTTTAGCATTTCAATTACAATTTGAGCTTCTTAGCAGTTTTGAAGCTGGTGTCTATTTCCAGCTTTTCAGGAGAAAATGATTGTAGGGTTAGTTRGTTACCTGAGCTGGATGAAACTGAATTCTGAATTCTATTCTTTCTTGCAGTGTTTTATTATCCAATAAACACTAAAGAACCAGGTTCACATGTGGAATGAACAAAAGGAAAACCTTATGTGTTTAATCGCTCAGTCCTGGCTGAGAAAACAGTCCACGATGGTCTTGGCTCAGGAAACAAATGCCTGCATCCTGAGCCCTCCAGCAGAATGGTTGGAGGCTTCCTTTTCTGATCCAAACTCTGGCAAGGCCAGCAGAGATGCRTGGTTCTGAAGCACCTAAACAATACCCATATCCTGTTTTCTCCAAATAGCTGGGCATCATCCTTAAATTGCCACATAGCCTTTTAATGCTAAAAATGACTTTGCCCCAACACTTGACAGCTCTTATTGAAAGTAAGCTGTGTACACCTGGGACCTGCTAAGTGAAAAAATAGCCCAGCTGCCTACCTCACACTCAGCTCTCTTTTATCTCTTGGATGTGGGTCTGTTCAGACTTTGTACTGCTTGCCCTGATCTTGGCTATCATTGCCTCCAAGTCTGCATTCTGAACATGTCAGTGACTTCATCTTTCCTCACATCCACATTTCCTCATTCACAGTCACTTTTGCAATTTACATCTTTTAATAGCCAATCCCATTTATTCCATTGCAACTCTCACTGGGATTGATTCTGTGCTATGGCTTTTTATTGTTCTCTTTCCTCAGAATTGTAGAAATCTGAGATGGAAAAGGCTGATGAGGTCATCTTGTCCATTCCCCTGGCCAACGCTGAATTGTTTCCTACAGTCTAATTTTAAAATTACTCATTCAGTTGGGCTTCCGCCTCTTCTCTTAAAAGATTATTCCATCCTATTAGACCATATATCACACTATTAGGAACTTTTGCCTGATAGTTATCTTGAATTTTCCTTCCTGTGTTTTTGTTCCTTCATTCATAGATATATCCCAACGGGCCTCTCTAAGTACTACCTTTCACTCTTTTAGAATAGACATTCTTCAAAACCCACCTACCACTCCACTTTTCAACCTTTATTTATGTATTACCGCCAACCATACCATGCAGTAATATGTCTGATTATACCTTTATCCTTTCGCTCCACAAGAGACAGGACAGCCCTTTTCATCCTAGCTCATATGATAACAGGTACCATGTGATGACAAGAACTCAGGTCTCTTCTCTCCCATGTGGCTTACAGTCATATGGGAGTGTGACTTGAGAGACAGGCATGCAAACTCTCACATTTATGTACCTCCTGTGAAGACCTGCAGCACATAAATCTTTTGCTGCACATAGGCATTGTGCTTTTTGGTAGACATGCTTATCTATGTAGCTCAAACTCTTAGGTACAACACAGGCTCCTGTAGTTGTTACAGTTGGAATAGCATAAGCAATTGCCATTCTAATCTTCTGCCATTAAAATTCATGCTCCCATCAAAATCTGGCAACATCCATTAATTCTATTTGCACCTTCCACCCATCCAGACAAAATATTGCTGTTCTCCTTCTATTCAGGAGAAACCTGAATACAGACGTGCATCTTGCTTGAAACCAAAGAGGCTCAGAATTATCTGGGTGATCTCCTTCAAAAAGGCTGTCACATTGAAAGGGCCTGAGATTTTTTCCTTTTTTTTTTTTTTTTTTTCATATCCAATTTTCAAATCTCATGATCTGTCACTGTTAAGCTGTGATTTTTTCAGAAGGGCCTCTCATCTCTTGGTTCTTTTACATAAGTTGCGATTTTGTGAGATGAGCTCACCTGCTTAGGTTGAGGATGTATTAAAGCCCATTGTTTAGAGACCTAGAAAATGATTTGAAAATCTTGCCTCTGCAGTGGAAATCAAGTGGTTGGAAATTTGATTACGAGCAATTTTGATATTTTGTTCTTCCCCTGCGCATGCCAAATACTTCTGGCCATGAACAAACTTCTGGCCACTTGAACAAATGTGATTTTTGTCACACCTTGAGTTCGCCTTCCTGTCTGCTTTTCAGCTTTTGTCAGCCTGATATGGACTGAACCTAGCATGGCCTCTAAGAGATCAGTGTGCCTGATGCCTTCAGCTGTATAAAAATATGTTGTGAGAACAGGGCATATGCTGGCAAAAACAGTCACCTGATTTTCACAAGAGCTGGAGAATCTCTTGGTTTCCTCTAACCAAACAAATATTTTTGGGAACAGCTCTTCTTAACCATTTCCAAATCTGACAATTATCTCAGTGGGGTTGGCTCCACTGAGTCCTGTGGAGCATCAGCGATTTGGTCAGAATAGAAATAGACAGGCCATGAATAGCTTCTGTAGGAGGGAAATGAGAGGGGTGATTTAGATGAGCTCACCACTTAAGAAGCATACGGGCGGGCGGGGAAGTGCATAGGCAGTATGGGCATGGCTGTCTGAGACACAATTACAGCGTGATATAAGATGTGGGAAGTGGAAGTATAGTTRTAACAGAGCTAAGGGGTAGAGGGATTTCTGCCCCTCCACAAAAAATCTCTGTAGTTTGAAGTCAACATGTTGCTCCCTATGAGACTCATGTATGTAGCTTTATGTGCAGTGCCCTGGCTCTGTTTTCTCCATCAGTGCTTCCCCAGCCTATGGAGGGTTGTTTCTGGCCGTTCCTTTCCTGCCCTTTTCCCTGCGCTCTCCCTCTCACACAGCTCCTGCTGACTCAAGGTACCTTGAGAGAGCATGGAAGAATCACATCTCCGACCCGTGCACCCAGGCTGCCTGCAGGCTTTTTCCTTAAGCGCAACTAGCCAAGAGCTGTGCTTTTTTCCCCCCTGATTTGCTCTGTTTTCATAGTAGTAGAGTATTTATTCTGYGTAGAACAAGGCAGTCTCTTCAAGGCTCTGATCCTAATCAAACTGAAATRACTGACAAAGCATTAGTCTTTTTGGCTCCCCCTTTCACTCCTAAACTGATGTTGTCTCTCTACATACAATCTCTCCCCACTGAGTAGCAAGCTGCTATACTGAAAGACCTTGTCTTTTTAAATAACTTATCCTACAACATGGTTCACAGTTATCTGCCCATGAATGTTATTATTAGAGAATAATGAAATATTCTGTATGGGTGTAAGGGGATTATTTCTAGCCAGAGTGCTACTTCTGCAAAACTGATTTGTATTTTTGATCTAAGCACCTTCTGCTAGTCTATGAGATACACAAATTCTCTTAGGATCATTGAAAAAATCTCGTCTTTTCCTGAAGAAAAAAAAAAAGAAGCAAAATTCTGATTTTTTAAAATGTTTGCAGTGTCTCTAGACATGCCTTGGATGGCTTAATATTCAGCCCTAAGCATTGTAAGTGATTCCACTAATATTTATAGAACTTATTCATACCTTTGGTTAGTGGCTTTGTGTTCCTTCTGAGCTTTCTATCTTCAGCAGAGCTGTGTTTTCTGATGATTTTAATGTCTCTTCTGTATATCAARTGATTATATTTATGCCATTGTTTCTTAAATTTTTAGATTCCCTTCTGTCCTTTTTTTTTTCCATGCCCTCTTACCAGAATAAAACTGTTTCTCTTTTTCTTATTTCTCTCATCCAGTTTTAGAGATACTGAGGTAGACTATGGGAATATTTTCCTGAAATGAAAGAGAACAATACAGTAACAAATGTGTTCTTTCACAAGTTAGCTAAGCATAATTTCTTTTTCTAGTCTAATTGAAGTGAATTATGACTCAGGATGATGTAGCTCAAAAGCATTAAGTGGAGCAAAGTAGATTAATTAAGAGAAGGTGAGAAATTTTTGAAATTTCTTTCTTACTGTAGGATGGGAGTGATGCTTAGCTGGTTAACCAGGAGTTAACCACTAAGTGCTACAGATGCTGGAATTCACTGGCTTGAATAAAAATGCTGGAAAGTAAGAGCACCACACTGAGACAGCACTTTAATGTTGTTCACAGTCATGGATATGGAGCTGAGCTTTGCTTCTGAGCAGCCATGTGCTGAATGACCTCCTGGTTTCTATACATATTTAAGGTCAGTTAAGGTTGGGAAGTGTTTCAAAGAGTCATTCTGACAACATGTTTCCTCGGGCTCCTGACATTGGCTTGCTGCTTAGTGGTGGAAGGAGCTCAGTTGCACTTGGAGAAAATTATTTCATATGGGATGACTGTGAGAGCTTTTGCAGAACGATGTGAGCTTGTCCTGATTATGCTTTTGAGAGCTAGGAAAGCTCAACAGTGTGATGCTCAGACCAGCTCCATGCATCCAGACCTTCTGCAGGGCCCACAGGCTCAGGTTAGACTCCTCGCTGGTGGGATTTATGGGCTTTGGGCTGACTTTTAATATAAGCAGTGCAAGAGCTCATAACTGYTCAGAGCATTCATAGAGTTTGCTTGCACTAGCTTGCAAAATACCATGTAGACCCCCTTCAGATGAAAAGGCAGATGTGGYGTAGGCACCTTTGTTCTCATTCAGATTGTTTCAAAATTGCTGAATGCTTGTAAATGGTGGCCACTGATAGAACTAGAGGAAATGGCCACAAACTGAAGCACCAAAAGTTCTGCAGGAACTTAAAGAAAAATTTCTTAAGAGTGAGGGTGACAGAGCATTGGAACAGGTTGCTAAGAGAGGTTGTGAAGTCTCCTTCTGAGTCTCCTTCTCTGGAGATCTTCAAAACTGACTTGGACACATCCCTGTGCCCCGTGCTCTAGGTGACCCAGCGCGTRTAATGGAGTTGCACTASATGATCTCTAAAGGTCCCTTCCAACCTTAAGGATTCTATGATTCTATAATTCTATGAATGTCTTTGCTTTTTGGATGACTGGTGTGAAACACTTGAAAAAGGATGGGTTTTCAGAAAGGACAGAACATATGGACTCCTCCTCACATCCTATTCTAATTCCCTGGAGTTGGAATATACAAAATCCCCCACTACTGGTGATGAAAAGCCAGCTTGATGGAGAAAGGTCGAGGCTGCATGGATGCACATACATTACAAAGGAAAAATGAGGAAAGAAGAAGGTGTATTGAATTCAACGAGGCCTCCAAGCAGCAGCTCTTTAATGAACCTGGGTCAGTTCCACCCCCACCAGGACACATCGGCACATAAGCTGGTCTATGTCTCTGTGCTCAGAGAAGTCTGTGTGCACAAAATATCTTTCAGCAACAGGATACGGGGCTCTTCAACTCTGTGTTATTACTTCTGCAGACACAAACACTTCTGAAATATATGCTGGGTTAGTGCCCAATGCCCACCTACTGAATTCTCAGCCTTTGGTTCCCAGGTTTCCTCACCCTGTCAGGGAATCCAGTAGTAATTTATGCAGCGGGCCCAKGGCCTGGCTCAAACGCAGTACTGCCTGCGCCAACGCAGTTGCAACATTTCTTTGCAGTAAAATGTTTAATGGGTCTGAGTATAGATGTGAACCCTTGAGGAGTGTTATTACAATACACAGTTTCTATATTTCCTTGCACATTAGTTGTTTTTCTTTCTCTCCTTTTTTTTTTGCAGAATATAGTTTTATTTAATGATACTTATACCCTGAACACCAGGATCGCTGCAGTATGGGCTCCATTAAGATTAATGCAAGATAATGGAGTGAGCATTAACTCCTAATTTTAAAGATATAAGAACAAGCTGGCCTGGTGCCAGTCACAAGGATAATGAAGTTGCTGCAGCTTCTGAGAAAATCAGTGGCTTAGGAAGGAACTGGGAACGTAGAAGCACAAGTGTGGAGCAGATACAAAGAAAATGGTAGGGAACTGGAAAGAGTGTGGGAATTTTGATGGTGGTTTGGAGGGATTCTGGGTATAGTAGGAAGGGCAGCCATAGAGGATATGAGCATGGAGCTAAGGTTATCACAGCAAGGCATATAAGACAAAAATCCACAGGAAACAAGGTTTCATCAGCTGTGCTGCTCACAGATAATTTGTTTTAATTAAGCTTCCCTTTCATTTCTAAAAGGAAAATAGAGGAAAAATAAAGAAAAAGGAAAGGGAAAAACCTGAAAAAATAAAATAAAACCCCATGAAACAACATTTTCAAATATTTGGATTTTTTTTTTTTTTTTGCCAGCTAGTGTCCCACTCCCCTATGCCCTAGGAACATTAATAATTAAAAGGCCATCTATGTGACCTACTATGGCACCTCTTGTTATAGCTAGGCAATCTTTATATAGATATTTGCAGTAGAAACTCACTGTTCTCTCTGATAAGCAATAAGTTTTGAGATAGTGTCTTTTCCTTGCTGAACTCTGGGAGGATTTTCCCCTTTCCCTCAGCAGGGTCAACATTTCAGTCAATGTCTGTAAGAAGGTATATCTTTTGTGGTAACTTTCCTATGAATTGCATCCCGTAGTGATATATGATGGAAATTCTTCCTCTGCGTTTTTGCCTCCTCTTGCAGCATGAGTGACTGCAGTGATGAGAGGTGGAGATGCCTTAAGTCACCTCTGGGTCACAGAAATGGGTAGAGAACTTGATTCTCCCCTGTTCCCCCAAAACCCTGCAGTGCATTTGGGTGCTTTGCAGAGCCCACCAATGCCAGGGTGTCCTCTGTAGCTAGTAAAACTGTCCAGGCCCTTTGGACACCAGGCAGGTGACAACTGCAGGACGGGGACAGAGTGCCTTTGAGGAACTGAACTTTTACCCTGTCTTGAGGGATTTCATTGCCTTGTGACGAAATTGCTTTGCAAGGAGAAGGATTTTCTTGCCTTGCTTTGATTTCAGCCCCTCTGCTTGTACTTGCCGTGTCAGACACTGTGATCGACTGCGCTGTGGAGGAGCCGTAGCCTGGCGTTTCGCCTGGAAAGGTCTGAGCTCGGGCCCCTCTGGAGTTCTGGTGAGGCAGATATTGCCTAGTTTTTAAAGTGGGGGTACGAGCACCTCACTCTCAGTGGGTTAGACAAGCTTTACATAATCAGTTCCTGTCTATGTCTTGGAGACACTTGAGTCACAAGTACATCTGAAGAAAATAGTGATCAATAGAAAACAGCAAAGTCAGTTCTTGTTCTTCAAAAAACATTCATTTTGTTTAAGAAAATTGGAGGAGAGCAAAAAGAAAAGAGAGAGATAAAGGAAGGAATGGAGAGAAAGAAAGAGAGAGAGTGAAAAGAGAAAGAGGGAAAGAGAGAAAAAGAAAAAAAAAAGAGAAAGGTAGAGGTTTGTACAATAAGGAATAACAAAACCATAAAATATATAATGAAACCACATGGAAAAAGAATATAGTTGATTTCCTGCATTTCTCTGAATTATGTTTCAGTAAATGTACAGCACACATACTGTGTTTAAAACAGATTTGACAACATATAAAACATTAAAAATATTATGACATTGGCCAATATTTATGATGTATATTTCCACACATAAAATATATTGTGTCATGTCATTGATTTTAAAAAGCATGGAAATTGGCCATGTCATAATATTTTAGAGCTTTTTTATACATTGTCGGAGCTATTTTAAATATACKTGTTCAGCATTTTATGAAACTTCCAACACATGGACATACGGAAAATATATTCTGCATCCACAGGAGACCAGCAATTGAAATATAAAGTTTAGTTAATACACATTGGCTAGCACAAAAAAACTTTGTTTTTCTTTTTTGTCTTTTTTTTTTTTGGTATACTTCTTGAGCTTGAACATATCTGCCTCACTGCACTATGTATTGGTTTACCTTAGACTTTAACAGAGTCGGCCTGGTCATGCAATTCTCATGTAGAAGAAACTCAAAGTTTTGCGGAATGGGACCATCTGACAACATATATGGCTATATAAAGTCTTGGGAAAAAGAAATGAAAGTCAGCAGACAAATATGTAAAATCTCCAGTATTACTAATAATTTTCTTTCAAATTGAGCTTTTCAGCATTAGATCACAAAGTGAACAACCTGCGTAACTGAGAAAATTCATAAAATCCCTCTTAGAAGTGGGTGAAGACAGGTAGTGTTATAATAATGTATTTTATCTGTGTGAAAACAGAAAGGCTGAGGAACTGAAAGGTTAAAGCAGGATCACATGGAAATTCTGGCTTCTTCTGGAAGTAAAATCTTCATGTCTGTTCTATGATTTAGCATCAAGACCACCCTTGGATTTTCAAATTTCTTGAGGAGTGAATTTAACGGTTATTCCAGAATGTTTTTTTCTAAATTGCACAGCTAAACTCTGCATTTACAGGCTTTTTTATACAATATGAATATGAATATACATGTCATTGCAATATGAATATACCTGCTTTTTTTTTTTAATCTTCTAACTTCTCTCTTTCATTTTTCCTGCAGGCACAAACTCCTTTGCTGTCAAAGACTTTGCATGACATGCCATACAATCGACACAGGGCGCTATAGGTAGTCACCATGTCTTAATGACTGCATGTTTCATCTGCTTGTTTCTGTCAGGCCCCAAGTCCAACCCATGCGAGACCACATGCACAGAACTGGAGATCTGAGGGCTTTATTTACTTTTCATATTTCATATATTAGCAAAAAGTGACAGGTAATTGCTTCCAGCACACTGCAAAAGGTATCTCTTATAGTCTTCAGAGGAAGTTGAGAAGTAGCAGATGTGGCACTTGAAGGGGTGATGTGCAAAAACACCATAATCATAGTGATTGCTGTAACTAAGGATGGGCAAAGTGTGCAGCGGGGAGCAGAACCCTCCTTTTGCTTTAGCAGCAATACGGATCTGCCCTCACTACCCCAGGTCTTGTCACACTGCTCTAATTGGACAACTTAAATGCTACTTCCCTTTTTGGCTCCCAAATGCTGGGATGGCAATTCCCCCAGCTAAATATGTGCCTAATTGAAACAGCAGCAGTGCTTTAAAAATAAAGATCAACTTGGAGACTATTTTAAAAACAGCTATGTTCTGTAAATAAAGCCTCCCCCCCTCGCCTTCTCTTAAATTAGATTTTTTTTTTTTTTTTTTTTTGCTGGCTGATATGGAATGTTTTTTCAGCACTTCCAGGAACACTAGGCTTCTAGACTCTGTCCAACTGGTTTAGTTTAGATTTCCATTATTTGTTTGACTGATTTATCGAAATATTTTAAGGGGTAGCATAAAGACATGGATTCTCCAGAGCAAGTTATTGCTTTCACATATGCTTGGGGTTTTTTGGAGGGTTTATTTCTGAGAGGGCTAAAGGAGGCGAGAGAAAGTTTGGACAGCATGTGTACCATGCTCTTTTCTTCGGTCTTGATTGTTTCTTTGTCATTCACTCCATGCCTTTTCCAAGTAATTATTGAAAAACAGATTTATTCTTTGGGAAAAAAGACTAACTGCTGCAAAGTCCTAGATATTGAAGATAAACACAGAAACACAAAAGAACCTTAGTTTCTTAGAGGCTAGAGGACCAAATCATCCCCTGCTGAGGAAAAGGGAAGCAAAGAAACGACCTAACCAGTGAAGCCTATTGCCAAGTAAGGAAAACAATTTGAAAGCACAGTATGTATTTGCAATTAGAAACAAAAACTCCATTTCTTTCTCTCTGTGGACAAAAACTTGGTCAGTCAGGAATTAAGTGTAAGAGCTTTCCTTATTTCTTAGGAAAATATGCACAATGTGGTGGCAATGAAAACTGGGAGTTTACATATCTTTATCTGCAGAAGTTGTCAGTCTTGAGCCCGTTTTGTTACAGTAGTGGCATTGAGACTAAATTTAAAATCTAAACCACTATAGTCAGAGGAGATAGAGGCAGTGAGTAATCCCTGAAAGCTAAAGCAACGGAGAAAACATGGCTCAGCAGGAATATTGCATGGCATGAGGAGAGTTAGTCAGCTGTGTGTCCAGCTACTTAAGGATGCAGCGAGGCAATCATTACATGTTTTGAAATGTATATAGCAGAAGTGTGGCAACTACCCATTCTAGGTCTGCGCCGTTTAACCCTCCCTTTTGAGAGCATTACGTTTGCCTTTATCCCTCAGAGCAACTGTGCAGTGTTTTCTTCATGTTAAACAAAAATAAAGAGCAAATGTTTATGGTAATTGATCAGAAACATGAGGAGTTCAAACTTAAAGAGGCATTCAAGCTCCAGATCCATGCCCACTTTTGTAGTTTTATGGAGAATATTTTCCATTAGCCTTTCAAGGAGAGTAAAAACTTATATACACTATGCCAAACCTAAGACATAAAACATCCCAAAGAAACCATTTTAATGATTTCTTCACTGCCCATGTGGACCCACATAACAAGAGAAAGGGGTGCTGAGAATATCCAGGTTGTACAGCAGGACCTGATCTTGCCATATGCACCCTCCAGACCACCCTCCCTCATTCTCCATTGGCGTGCCTTTTGATGCCAGAGCCCTGGACTCCTGGCAAGACAAAAAACAGCATTTCAGAAACAGGCCACTTCACTTCTGCAGGGACCAAAAATGCGTAGTGAATGCTTCAGAGCTCAGCAGAGGGGAGAGTCCTTTCTGCTCAGATGCTGTGTTGCTGGGCTTCTGCTTATCCCCCATCACTAACACCTTCTTGAATGTTATTTCTTACCTGGAAGAGTCAGCAGATTTCAGTCTGAGAGGATCTGGCCATTAGCGAGAATGCTCAGCAACACCATGGAATAGACATGAAACATCTGGCATGATCCCAGATCCACACAGCCTGGAACATTTAATGGCACTCCAGGGATGAAATGACCAAACTGTAAACTCCCAGCTCCTTGAGTTTTTATTTTTTATAAGTGCACTTTTGAGCATACAGTGCATAGATGCTTTCTACCTATTTTGTCTCTCTGTTTTTCACTTGTGACTCCTTGGGGCCCAATCGAAAATAAATTGTTCTGCACCATTTACTCAGATTTTTGGCAGGATTTTTCTAGGAAGGAGCAAGGAATGCACTGTTTCAACATGAATTTGCTCACAGGTCAATCCTTCTGCAACGCACACACTTTAGGAATCAAAAATTACAGGATTCCAAGTTTATTTCCTCTGAGAAGACTGCACACACATTTTCTTCTCTGCCTAACACACAGACACATGTAGACACACACATGCCACACAAGCATGCACAAACGCCTAAGTCACCTTGTCTGGTGTTGTGAAAAGTGTGGTAAGGTTATTAATGGTAGGCAATCTCAAATATTAGTTTGCATGGTATATGTTCATATATATATATATATATACACATATATATACACACACACATATATATATACATGTATATAAATAAAAGTGGTTTCTTCTTTTCATACCTGTCTGGACCTGGTGACCATTAGAGAAAATGTAAACTCTTAATAATGTGATGAAGAAGAATACCAAAACTAAAGGGCTTTAGTTCTTACTGTAAATGTGTCAGAACTCAACTGCATTTCTACCTGATGGTGCTAAGAAATTATGTCTTATGGAACAGAATGTAGAAGATGGATGTGATTTAGTTTATCTAGCTATTTATGTTTACCATGTCTACATTTTTCTTGGATTAACTCTAAAGTTCACCCCAAAATGAATACTTTGCAACGATAGCTCCAGCAACACTTCTGTATATTGTCCTCTGCATTTTTGTTGGCTTGCTGACTTCAGCATTTTAATACTTAATATCCCGTGAACATTTATGTGTTTTATAGTTCCTTATGCAGTGGAACAAGAAGGGAGGAAGGGACCTAGGCTCTCTAACAAGGAAATGTACATTCTTTTTTACTGATATATTTCTTTCCTCTGCTAATCATGTTTTTTTCTAATTTACTTAAGCCTGAGGATGAACATCTATCTTTTCAGAACTGAAAGGGATAGATGGCAATGTGCATGAGAAGTTTGGTTATAATTATTTTATTTCCTAGGCTCCACATAAGGCTCATTTATATGATGGGAGGAGATTAATACCTTTGGATTACTAGAGAAATATGCCAGGCCTATAACTGACTTATCTGGAGAACTACTAATTTCCTTGTTTCTATCCTTTCGCCAGGTTGTACCTTTCATATGCCATCTTTAAATAAAAAAAAAATACTCAAAATAAATTTTGTTTAAGAGATGAACCCTCACATTTCTGTAAATGAGGGCAAGCAAAGAGGCAGTGAATCTGCAAGCAGGTGGTTTTAAGCTGTTTTGGAGATGGTGGAGTGAGGAGAAAGACATGTGTTTATAGAACGCTGCCTGTAAGTCCTCCAGTTGCCATCCATCCAACTAAAGAAAAAACAGCACAAATCTGAAAAAGAGGAAATAGTAGCTTACTTAGTAAAACTGCTGTTGAAATATTAAACACGTATTTGAAGCATTCAACATTTGAAACATTCAAAATATTCTAGTTAAAAATATGGAATATTCTAGGGATAAGATTGGAAAAGCACTTCTTGAAAGGCATAACAATTTGTGTGTTTCAATTGTAGTTGCGAGAGACTTGGCTTTAAATCCATGACCTTTCAAAGTCACATATTTGAGGAAATAACCTCCTTATCTTTCTCGAACCTGAGGCAATTTGAAGAGACGCCTGGAAGAAACATTTCATTAGGGAGTTTTGACCAGTTGGTGATGCATGTTGGCAGAGAACTGTAGGATCAGGACCAAAGGAGCACAGTGCTCCCCAAAAGGCCTCAGTTCTTGCGTTCTTCCTGTATGCTGGAGCATTTCCCCTGATCACACTCTGTTTCAGTGGGTTGGATCCAAAAGTGACTACCTTTGCTGGAAAGACTCCTACCGACCTCAGTGGCCTTTGGATCTCCTAGATCAGGAGGTAGCCACAAGGAAAGGGAGGAAGGGCCTACTCCACTCATGTGGCCTTTTGTCCCTGCTTGCTTTCAGGCCCAGTGAGTCTGAAAGGATTTTGAGCATCCACTTTGGACACTTGCAGAGTAAATCCATGCAAGAAATCTCTTCTAAGAACAAAAGCAAACAAAGCCCTTTCTATAGCTCTTGCTAGGCACTGTTTATAAAGTGAACAATTTGGAAAGGGCTTGTTCCATATTTATAGCATTTATAAAAATAGATCATATGGCTTAAATATGATACTGTTTCCCACTTTGGGGAAAGCAAAATCTTTCCTCTGGAGTATAAAATATTTCCAAAACGGAGGTCCGTAAAAATTCAGAAAAAAAGAATGCAGTTTATAAAAAGCATGCTGACATTGTAAAAAATTAATAGTATGCTTGGAACCCTTTGAGTTTCCAAAATGGTCAGTTCAGTAGAAAATAACGCCACTTTCTTATTATAAAATTGAGTTGCCTCTCTTAGGTTTTTCCCTAATGAAAGCATTTTTGGAGAGAATAAAGCTCACATTGAGTGTTCACAGCCCATCTCCCCCTCAGTGTGTAATTTAACCACCCAACCCTGTGGCCTGGAACACTTTCGATTACAACTTTAATAGTTATTTTGGAAAAAAATGGTAGCCAAATATTCAACCTTTAGAATATTATGTATGAGAGTTTTTCTTCTCTTAAATGTCATAGGAAATTATGATGACTCTGTGTGTGTGTGTGTGTATGAGAGAGAGAGAGAGAGAGAGTGTGTGTGTGTGTGTGTGTGTGTGCATGCCTAAGCAAAATAAATTTACTATTTCATGCTACTGGATTCCATTACTTGAAATCTTGACAGCTATAGCTCTGGGAGGGGCAAGGAAGCTAGGCCAAATTCTCAGTCACTCTAAAGTGGGTCATATTAATGCTGCTTTAAAGATCATCTCTATAAATAGACCAGAAAATAAAGTGCTGGGTAGTACTGGACTCACCCTGGCCTGGGTTCCATTATTTCAAGTAAAGAAGACATATTTATGTAGTGGGGTTGCCCTTAAGATATGTTTAAAAAAAAAAAAAAAAAAGAGCTTTATTATACAGAAGTCTTTTAATTTTTTTATATTCACAGTTARCCTGAGCAGAAATCACTGACAAAATAAGAACTGTGTATTTTTAGCTCTCAAGAACTGAGATTTTTCAAAACTGCTTAATGTTTTATTTGTTTCTCAAATTAGCAACAGAAGTTTCAGTGGCAAAACACATGACATTCCTGATTAATTGCGACCAGGATTAGGTCTTCTTATGAAGTGAACAGGAGTTCACCATCAACTTAAAAAGAGGCAGGTTTGAAAAAAAGATTGATAGATTTCAGTGTTTTTTTCTTTTTTTCTGTCTCCAACTTATAGATCTAGCCTTGCAGAACTTCACTTTTCTGTCTATCCACCTATCTATTTTAGTATTTTATGTGCACTATATTTACGTGCACAGATGCTAGGCACTGAAGACTTGAATGTCTTTGTAAGCAGTTGAATTGGATTTAATTTCATAAGCATCTTCCTTTATAAATGGCGAAGAAAATGCCTTTCTGTGATCAAGTAGGCGTTTTATTTTATTTTATTTTATTTTATTTTATTTTATTTTATTTTATTTTATTTTATTTTATTTTATTTTATTTTATTTTATTTTATTGTCTTAGGTTGGATCAAGTTTCAGTACACATTTAGTGCACTATAGTATARTATAGTATAGTATAGTACTACTACTGCTATATTAATTAATGATAACTGTACTAGGCTGTGAAATGTCATAGATTGGGAATAAGAATAAAATCCCTTAAGAACACAGTTAAAAATATGTTTATAAAACTTAGAAAATAGGAGGTGCCAAATATATTAGAAATTCTTCCTAATATCATCAGCCTGAATCCAAAACTTGAGTCCAAGCTGTATACAAAAATATATCTTAGAAAATGATCTACTCTCTCTCTTTTAATTGTCTCTGCAATTCAGAGAAATGAAGACATTCCAACAACACACACAAGTCTATTTTTATGCGTATTGAATATGAACATATAAAGGATAATAAAACCAGAAGATGAAATTGTGGAAAATCAAGGCAAATGATCAAAGCTCCTCTTGCAGCTCATCTATTGTTTTCCTTTGGGAGTTTGAAAAAGATCTTCACCTTTTCATGCTCCTGTTTCCATAATGTGAAGTTCCTGGGTGTCTCCTATGCAAAGAATATGTTGCTATGTAGATGATTTATGTGTTGGGTATAGTTATTAATTCTTCCCTTATATGTCTTGGAAGATGTGATATGTTGCCAAAGATACATATTTATAATTCTGGATTACATTGTCATAAGAAAATATTTACATCAATTACCCAGTTTCTATAATTCATATTTGTCAAAACAAGACTTTTCTGTACCAAAGATAAATTCCTCCAGAAGATCCCCTGCAGAAGGAATAGCATTCTTGTATTTAAATGGTAAACTTTCCAAAAGCAATTCCCATGCTTTTTCTGAACAACAAACCAGTCTTTTCAAAATATTCTTCCCTCTGCAGCATAGACTGTTACTTTCTGCAGCTAATAAAGAGATAATTCATTCTTTTCAGATAATTCAAGCTTTTCAGAGCTTTTACATAGCTCAGAATTTGGAGAAAATACCACAGAAAACATAATTTGTTGTCTAGGTACTGGGAACCTGAATTCCTTTTATGGGAGTCTCCAGCTTCTTTTCAAAKGCCTAATTATTTTAGTCCATATGCAAGGAAATCCAGGGTTTACTTGATCCTCTGCTATGGATGAGATTAAGTTATATYGGATGAAGTAAGATGAGTAGATCCTTTGCACACTGTGTGCATACTGAGGTACTGAGACCACTGTCACTAACAGCACTTTTATACTTGCCTTGTATTTCTGTTTTCAGTTCTGGATTCTGTCCTCTTATAGCACATTCTGATTCATCTTCTGTGCAGGTTTGCCTCTCCAAAAGACTACATTCAAGACCATCTCTGCAGCAAAATGGCAATATCTTCTACAGTTTGATGAATCTAATCCAAGTGACCTTACCTAGCTTCTTTTGCTGCTTGAACAAATCCTAAAATTCTCGAATGCTACTAGATGTTTCCTAGATTTTATTAGAATTACTACTAGAATATAATGTTTCATAGRTTTTATTAGAATTGCATGTTATATGCCACGAGCAACGAAGCGTGGCCTGTAGACTTAGATTTTTATCATTCTTATTCTTCCCCTCCAATGCTGCTTGCATAAAGAGGTAAAACTATATTATTGTTTCATAGGATTGTTCCTTAGGAACAGAATGATGTAGAGGCTGGTTATAGTATGTGCACAGGAAAGCACACATATCCTCTGCTTCTCCCTTCTCCAAAGTCTTTGTGGAACAATGTCTGCAGCAAATGAATCTTGTTTCATTGGAAAAAAGTCAGCAATATTTAGAAGTAAAAAAATTATTTTAAGAAGGGATATTATTTTTTAAATTATATATTTTTCCACGCATACCAGGAAATTAATGCAAGAAAGAGCATGTTCATTTGAGATGAAGACCTTTTCTGTAAACCTCTAAAGATTTTTGAGGTTATCCAATCATTATGATTTATACACCCTCATTATCACCAATAGAAAATACTAAGCTAAAATAATAAGAGCAAATGTTCTTACTTAAGACAAATGATTTGTCCGTAATATTTATGAATTCTTCTCTGTGCTGACTGCTAATGCYCCTCAGCACTGAATGACTAAAATGTTTTAAGGGTAATGTCTTTAAAATGTCTTTTACTCTCAGAATTTTTTTTTTTTTGAAAACACAAATTGTCTTGACCATTGCTGGGTAATCCTCATTCAGGTCCCTGAAGAGATCTGGCATTAACAGGAGGCCTGAGTAGGCCTATTTTATGCCAGGGAATAAAAAAAAATCATATATGAGGCCTGACAAGATCGCAGGGATAGTTGAAGAAGGTTAGGAGGAGTAGAAAACTTCTCCTTCACTGTGGAGATCTGAAGTTAATAACAGACATATTCTTTTCTGCTCTGGTTATTTTGTCTGCTTATAATCACCTCTGTTCAATGGTAAAAACACCAAATGTCAGCTCTTAATGGTCAAAGTGCTTTAATGTGTCTTTAAAAGGGATGAAAGCTTTTCTGTGCATTTCAATTAGGATAAAAGTAGAGCTGCACGATGCTTTAAAAATAAAAACTAGATAGGAAACTATCCTTAAACTGTGTTCCTTCTTTCTCAGAGAAAGAAAAAGCCTCTGTGGGCCACATGTTGGGTTAACCTCATTCGTAGTAGGAGGGTTAAAATGATGGGCTGGAAACCCATTTCTAGTAAAGCTAAAGTTAAAACTGATTGATGTTGAGGGCCAGAAAAAAAATCTTTAAAAAGGCCTGTATTTTGCTGCAAGAAAGGTTACATATTATGAGTATAGAAGCAAAAGAAAGATTAAATGTGCAGCTTGATGTGTGTAAAAGGTTAAAAAAGAAACTTATCGTCTAACAGGTTTCATGATGAGAGGTAATAAAATAAAGGATATAAAGTGTCCATGTTTTCTTTCTTTCTCGGGATAGGAGATAAGTGCTCCTTAGCTTGATCCCTAGTTAAAAAGAAGTACACCCAACTCCACACAAACAATCTTTTTTTTTTTTTTTTTTTTTTTTAGTTTCAACACAGTGTAGAAAACCTTGCTGAACTGAAAACGCTGACAACTAGACTTCAAAAATAGTTTTGGATGAACTTGGATTACGAGTAGTTCAACTGCGCTTTCCAAAAATGGACATAACAACTGGAGAGTTTTTTCCCCCCATCCAAGAGGTTACTGTGGTCTGTGGGTTTCTTTGTGTGGGAGCTTGACTCTTCATACACAGAAATATAAGAAAACAGCTTCCAATAAGGCACAAAAATAAAACAATATGTACTATAGAGTCTTCTGAGGTCTTGGGAATTCTGGGAAATATTAGCCATTAAAAAGCAATATATAAAGTGTTCCTGAGGAGCTTTAGTTGAGGCACCTGAACCTCTTGCCAACTTGAGTGCACATAATCTATTAATTGAGAACAGTTATATCAGTTGCTTTACTAAACATAGTGTAAAAGCAAAGGTTTTGGAACAAACATTAAAATTGAGACAATGTTGTACAGACTGGTACAGAAAAATTGTCACTTTCTGCTTTGGAGAAAAAAAAGATGAGACATGACAAATTCAGACCAGAACTCTGACATTAAATACACYGTACATTGAGCTTAGTGAAAGCAAAGTTTTCCAGGGAGTGAGGCTGAAATTCAAATGAGATTTTAAGGCTATCCTGTGGTTTGGGGAAGTCACTGGGAGTCTTTCCACTGCAAAAGGTTCATGCCATAGGTGCAGCTTTTGCAGGGATCACTGTTTTCAGGTCAGTGAGGTCTAGCAGAGTACAGGCTAAATCGTCYTGTCTCTCTTCCTGCTGACTGCAACTCCCTGCTCCCATCCATCCATGTGAACACCTGAAAACCTGAAAAACCCTGAAAATCAGTTGTCACCAGGGTCATCAATAACTGTATCCTACTATAGAGGCTCTGCTTCTTTCCCTTTTATTGCTCAGTGTAACGGATTTGTACCCCACCTCTTATCTCACACATGCGAGCGTGAGCAGCATCTCCCTAGAATATGGTTTACGTTTCATGTTGGTGGGTTAGCAGAAGTGCCAGCACCACAGTCAGTGTTTCAGTGGCCTACACATCCATCTGAGGAAAATCAGAGGGGAAATTTAAGCTTAATATTACACACTCTCTTTGCACAACTTGTGGAAGACCAAGACAATATGCCCCTTCCAAGTCCATCTTGAATCGATTAAAAAATGGGRTCACTGTGTGCCAGCTACACTTTTAGTCTCAAAACTGCGGCAGAAATTTATCATCCTGTCAACTCCAGTTCCTTTAAGTACTTGTCAAAGACAAATTCAAAGGGCCAAAATATTTTTCCGTTGGCACCTTCCCTTGCAGCATTTGAGCAGTATCTGGAGCAGCACACTGACAGTGGTGTGACACATGTCTTCCTGGTACATGAGGGAGCTGTTGGGGAATGCTGGAACAGCAGGGATCTACCCTGCACAGGTATCAGAGTACAAATGTGGGTTTTTTCCCCCCTCCCTCTGTCTTTCCTTTTTCTTTGCAAAGCTTTCTGCTATTACAATTTTCAAGGATGAAAGCAAAAGCCATGGTACGAGTGTTACTGACTTTTATCCCATTCCTTTCATCCATCCTTGCTCCCATTTTCCTCAGAACAAGACAGAAGCATGTATCACTCACATACTGACTGGAAGCACGCAGTGCTTTCCTTGTCAGAATTCAACTTAACTCGAGGAGATGAAATTTGGTAAGAATATCAGAGCTCATGCAGAGCCACAACATCCTCATCTGGGTTGTGAATCTCCAAAAGGTGAGAGTTGGCTGGCCCCAACATTTCAGCCCACACCTTTTAGGCCCTTGTCCAGCACAGAACATACTTATCTTTCAGCAGAAATARTAAGTTATGTAGGTTTCTAAAGATGATTCATATGCTGACAGACAAGCATCATGAAAGTGTTCTGCAATTTTGGTATATAAATCAAAACACAGAAGTGCAGCCAGCATATATGCATTTCGGAAAGGAAAAGTAGGCACACCTACATTGCTCCTAAAGCACTAGCTAACATGAGGGGATGTTACCTGTTTTTAAGGCATGTCTGTGGACTCCTTGCTCAACAGACTATACAGGGAGAGAGGCCTATGTCCTCTGCACAAAAACAGCAGCCGCCTCCTTCAGTGACTGAAGATGAAAGCCTTTATGTGAAATGTGAAGAGAAAATGTGAAATAAAAGATGATTTTATTTTGATGTGTATAACAAATTTGAGCATTTTTAATAGAATTAACCTAAAAACCCATTATAAGTTGATACCAAAATTATGCAGAGGACAAAGACCTCAAAACTTATTCAGAGTTACCAAATAAATAAGTATAGAAGAAAAGTATCACCATACGTCAGTTGTTTGTAGATTCGCTTCAGGGCTACAAGGACTTTCAAGCTGTACATCTCTTTRTCACTAACGTGATGAGTTTTCATTAGCAGTTTATTTTGTTTTCCTCATGATGAAATGTGGGGAAATGAAACCACCCACAGTGTCTACCTACAGGAGAAAGCTGCATGTTCTCAAGATTCATCTGATGAAAAGGATTATTTCTTTTTCTAACTTAACTGTAATAAGGTTTAGCTTTTTAAAAAAACATTATCAAAAGCTGATTGATGTTTGCATACAGGAAGAACAGGCAACTTTTGAAGTCTTTTTTTAATAGAACCCTTTTATGTCTTAGGCTTTTGTGTTTTGTGTAATTACTTAATCTAGTTACTACGAACAGATAGCAAATACCAGGCACATTATAATGTGTAAAATAACCATTTTTACCCTCTTTAGCACTTCAATATTCTCTGGTACTTTTTCTTTTTCTTTAGGAAAGTAGAAAGTCTCTCCTCTTTTGGGATGCTCTTATTTTTACCATTCGTTTGGAAACACACACCAGAAAAAAAAAATAGTTTTTTTTTTCCATTTCTGTGTTGCACATTTTTCCAGCTCTCACCTGCTTCTACTGTGCCTTGGAGATAAATCTCTCTATGATCAGCATTATGGGACAGCTAAATGAGAGTATTCAGATTTTGATAGGTCATTCATCAATCTGTAGTTTTCAAGGCACTTCAGTGTTTGTACAGAGCAGAATTCCTCTATGTTTGTACAGAGCAGAATTCCTGTATGTGTCATGAAAGGATTATTATCCTATAGCTTAGATGTGAGAGGCTCAATCCAAATGGGATTTGGGCGCTACAGTGATGAGCAATGTGGTATCTATTTTTCAGAGGAATGATCACCTACAGTCTTGAGCTGCATGTGCAGGAAGTGTTGGAGGCCCCAAGCTGGGTACATCAGGACCAAGAGCCAGAGTTGGCAGCTGACTAAGCTGAAAGCAAGAATTGCAGAAGGGTGGGATTTGCATCCAGCCAGTTTCTAATTTGATATTACTACCTTGAACTGTTGGTTCTGCTCTGGAATTAGGTAACTGAATCCTTTGTTCCAGCAGATGAGCAGAAATTGAACAAATTTTCCATTTTTTAAAAATGGAATTGGACAGAATTTTTCTACCTCTTTTTCAATAAAGGACTTCTGTGGGGAGCTGACAGGTGTGGATTCAATCCCTTCATCTTTTGTACATCAACCACTTCACAGTAAGTCCAAAAGTGGTAGAAGAACCATTTCTGGTTTGGAACAAGCTCTCTGTTGCTAGTTGTCTTTGATGGTTGCCCATGGTACTGTTGGCCAAGGATGCCAATGATGACTCATAGTTGCTCCTCAAGGGCAGGCAGCTTCTTGTTTAGAAGAACGAAAAAATACAAACCCAACTACCTGGTTTGTGCAGCCAAAGTACGGCTCATGGTCCATGCAGGGCAATTTGCGTAGTCTTTTTTAAAATTCATATATCTTTCTAATTGCTCTAGGAGGGATATGCAAGAGCATGGGATTGTTTTGCTTACTTGCAATAACTGATATAGAATGAAATTTACTGCTCCTCCAGGGGCTCTCTGGTTGCTCCTCATCCAGTATACAAAATGGGAAAAGAAAATAAGAAAAAAGGAAAAAAAAAAGTGATTTTCTCAGTTCTCCATTGTCATCTGCACCAAATGAAAAGACTGTCCTAAGCTGTTGCCTGTCAATTTCTCTCCACCTTACTCAGAGTGATTACTTGTGAGGTACAAAGGTATTGCTTTTACTGCCTAGTACTTATCAGCACATWTTGTTATTCAGACTAACACTATTAGGCAACTACAGATGAATGCCTGAGTCACACAGATGTCAAGAGCACTGAAAGAGCATTACAGCATTAGGAAGAGAGAAGTCTGTTTTTGATTACTGATAATTATAGATAAGCTGTAGCTGACAGTCATTTTCTGACCGCAAACTCAAATCAATCAATTAAAGACTGCATGCAGCAGCACCCGTGTTTAATCATTTCCAGGCTCTTTAAAATGATCCATTACTCTGATAGCATGTGAGAGCTGCTGTGTACGTTTGCTGTTGCTGCCGAGGGTCAAATATGCAGCTACTTTCAGGCTAATCTCAAGAACACAGTTTACAATCTTAAGTAAAGAAATCTTTACATAAAGACTAGCCATAGCTATTAAATCACTCTTTCAGTATAATTAAACAAACATCACAGCTTAAATGTCTTAAATGTCTTTTGATTTCCTGTCACATGGATAAGTGATTTTTGTTTTTTTAACAATGTAATAATGTTGCATTACGGAGAAAAAAAAAGTGCTATTCCAAGTATTATTCCAARTATGGAATAATATGATAGTTATTTCTAAAGTTTTTTGGCACTGGATTTTGGATAAAGGAGAGAAGTTTATGATGAGATTTGACTAAAGAACTGGTCAGATAAAAACTTGTTTCCCAAACTTGACTGTTTTTGCTGAGATTTATTTTCTTCACAAACTCTGAGAAGAAAAGAGTTCTGACAGTTGTGAAATTATCAGTTAAAATTTGCAGAATAAAGAATTTTCAGTTCTGATTATGAAACAATTTTAAAAATAGATAGTTAAAATGCTGTGTTATTTCAATTCATATATACAAAAAAAAGAAGTAAAGTGAAACAAACTATTATAGTTGACATGCTTTGGGTGATACAAGGTTCCTTTTCAAAGAATTTTCCTCGGGGAGAAATTTTCCATTTTCATTTGTAATCCAGTGAAAGCCTGCTGAAAAAAAATGTTGTGAATAAATTGATAATGTAACAGAAATCATTCCATTTGCAATTTTCCAGCCAAATTGAGATTGAACAGAAAAGAACCTTAGTGTTCTTCTGTCAGCTTGGTTATCCTGTTAATTTCCAAGTTCTGARCTGTGCTCAGGCTACATTTTTTTATTGTTTGTAGAATCTCAGTAGGTTTAATTCAGTTTAATTATTTAATTTCTAAAGTGTATTGAATGAAACTGAATAAAGGTACTTTGGATTTTAAGTAAAGACCAGATAAAAAGATTGAAGTATAAATATCAGGGTTTAACAACTTTTAATAAATGCAGTTTATAATCCAGTTTAAAATGAATATGGACTAGTGTAACCTGATTGTCCCTGACAATAATTTCTCTTAAAAAAGATGGAAAGGACTCCATGTTGCTGACTTGCTTACTCATTTTGATATGTGAGTAATAATCACATGGAGCATCTCCATTATATCTAAATAAAGGCTGATTTCTGACAGGTGTTGCAGATAGGTCTCATCTCTCTGTGATAGAACATTTGACATACGCAATAGAGATATAATCACCTTATACACCCTTCACTATGTCCTAGAAGAGGCTTCTGTACGGAAATGTAGCCTCTTCTAGGGCACAGTTCTCCACCAAATTCAGAAGGATGAAGCTGAAATACTGAAGGGAACCAGACCCTGAAAGTGTCTATTTCCTAATGGAGTCAACAAGTAGAGCCTAGGGTGACCATCTTAGCTGAAGAGATGCACGTTGGGCCTCACAAACCTCCTCCACRGAGCTAGATCTCCCTGAGTCTGACTTGCAAGCCTTGGTATCTTGCACTGAGGTCATGTAAGAGGTTCTTGACACCACCTGCATGACCYAACCCTTAGCTGAGAGTTATTGCACAGCAGAAGCAGCAGCAAAAGCAAAAACAAACTTTCCTCCCCAGTGCAGCGCTTCAGGCCTGATGTGTTACCTCGGCAGGGAGAGCTGGTGCATCGGATCTGAGATGTGAACCTCTCTCTCTGCCTCTGGGTAGGAACATTCTGACTTTCTGTCTTTAGACCTTTCTCTGCTTCTTCCTGAAGACATAAGGTTTGGTATGAAAACAATCTGAAAACAGAGACCCTATGGTCTCTTTTCTTTTCCAAAGAGCTTTAGGCAAATTATTCCTAGGAATTTACAACCATTATGCCAGGTAAATGCTCCTGAATTCTAGTCTAAAACTTTTGTGTACAGAGGCTACTGTGGCTCCCTCTTCTCCTCTGGGAACAGAAAATGTCTTCTGTACACAAGCTGTTCCCTTGCTGGTGCAGTTTGTCCTGTCAGCATGTACAACTACCTCTGTAGGCACAATTTATGAGAGCCTCTTTTATTAAAAACTCTGGACTTTTAACCCACTGAAGATGCTTTTAACAGACTCATTACTGTCACTTATTTATGTGAATTTCCTGTTGATCTACTTGAGAAGCTTGCCTGCCAAGGGAGTCCGGAGCAGGACCCAGTGTCAGATGTGCAGCACAAACCCTCAGCTGGAGTACTATCAGCAGATATGAATACCCCCTTGTGAAATTGCTTATTTAAAATCTTCATCTTTGAGCACTTACTTACGCTCCACAGATGGCTTGAAATTGAAGCAGTTATTTACAATAATGCTAAATAAGACCATACTTGTAYTCTGCTCCCAAGTTAAGTTAGTTATCAGATTACAATTCTCTCTCATTCCTTTTATCTTTGATACAATATGCTGCTCTCAACAACAGCATTGAATGAACTTCGATGTCTGACTATAAATCATGCACATGTCGAAACAATAATGTTGAAAGGATTATCATCGCCCCTTGTAATTACAATAATGGAAAACAGATACTGAAAGGACATTTTTTCTGATCCCCAGAAAATCCCTGAAGAGGTCAATTTACTTTTCTTTGGGGAATATTTAACACATAGAAAATTATTGATTCATTCATCTGTTGAAAGAACTAAACTTATAATAAGCATAATGTCGCAATATAAATTTAAAGTATATTTTCTAGCACCATTATGGTGGGGGTCTCCAGATGGTCCTGATATACACAGTTTTAAAGTAAGTACGTTTTTGACTAAGCACACTATTTAGTATCTGATGAAATGCTCTGTCAAAGCTGGGAGGTACTTCTCTTTGTGGAAACCTCTTGCAAGTAGCTAAGGAGAGTTAACCAGCATCTGAGTTTTGAGTTAACTAATTATGGTAGTACTAGGTGTGGTATTTCACTGGAGACTTTAGAAGAGAAGAATTTTTTGTAAGCTATTGGACCAATTTGATTCAAGAATGAGCCTCTTTGGTATAAGAAAAGAAATGTCTCCCCAAAAAAGGAACTCCTGCATACAATTAATTTCATTGTAAGAAGTAGACATGCAGCCCTCATGTCCAGAATTTGAAGCTCTCAAGTTGAAATTGAAATTTAGGACCTTCGTAAGTCTCACAGGGTGCAGGAACTTTTCCAGACTTCTTCATGGAGTTTAATTTTTTCAACAGATCAAGTTTTTTTAGTCACACTTCCAAGTAAAAAAGTTGACTCCAGTAAAAGATAAATTCAATATCTCTTTGTCTATACTGTTATTTCTCTGCCACCCAACAAAACATTTTTAAGCTAATGTTATTCAGAATATAGCCTCATGAACCCCTGTCTCAGCGCAATTGAAGGTGCAATAACCTTCAGCTTGTGGACTCTTGTGAAAGAATAGGAGCTCAGATATAMTTTTAAATAACCAGACTTTGCTCATCTAGCACATTTTGACTAAAGCAGGGTGGGCTGCACTCAATATGGGCAATTTAGCTGTCAGCGATGAGGGATCAACTACCTTCAGCAGCCAAAAGCAGTAACCTGTTCCTCTGGCACAGCTGGAGCTAGAAGAAGACATCTGTCCACAGCTTAAGCCACAAAATTTAGGCTGTGTGAGTAACTCTCTTAAAGAAGCATGCAAAAAGACCACATAAACATGTTCAAATGAGAGCTGTTATCCACCTTCATGGCTGTTCACAACACAGATGTCTTCCCCAGGTACTCTTGCCAACCATGATCTTCAGAGTTATTTGGCAACATTTTCTTTGTGCAACATTTTCTTCGCCCAGTTCTGCAATAGAAGTAATAAGTGGGGTAGAACAAATGGCTGATGAAAACAGACTGAAAAAAACTGAGACTGTACAATTCTGAGAGAAAAAGTCTGGGGTGGTACTGACAGGTTTTACAGAATCATKACTATTGTGCATTGGATGAATGCAGTATTGTTCTCCACCAAGCCAATCTACTGAAACTAAGCACCACTCTCTGAAAAGAACAGGAGATGGGGTTAAAGCAGATAAAACACTTCTTACATAGCAGGTAGTGAACTTCTGAATTGTGCAGAGAGATTGGGTAGGTAGGGCAAGTCTCAGAGGATCAGAAAGGGGGTTGGCAAATTCAGAGACAAAAGGTCCAAAGAGGTATGATATGTAGCTTCTAACATAACATAACATAACATAACATAACATAACATAACATAACATAACATAACATAACATAACATAACATAACAGTTTAGTGACTGCAGTTGCTGCAGAATAGGAAGCAGTGGATTACAGAGAGTGGTGAGGCTCATGCTGTCCTTAAATATCCCTCTCTACTGCCACTGTCAGAGCAAAGTGCTGGGCCACACTGGGTCTAGCTCAGTAAGGTATGTTTTGCTTATGCTATTAGAATAAAAACTCACAGAAACAACAAAGATTGTGCATGTCCTCAAAGCACATTCAAAATTGCACTTTACTGCACAATTCTCCCATCTCTGTTCAACAGAGCTGCATTGGAGCAAATTGCTTTCCAATGTAGTCCTCAGCAAAGATGTTACTSTCCCCTAAGTGACTGCTGTCTGCAGGGATGGGAGGGAGCAGAACACCCCACGATTAGCACTTGAAAAACAGCTCCCTCCATTTGAAGGGAAAGCTCACGCCTTGCTAGTTGGTTAGCTGTTTGTCTCCTTAGAGAGGCTGTTGCGAAATGTGCAGGTTGCTACGAGAAAACGTTGCTCTGCCTTGTTTACAGAACCTGAGCTCCCTTGAAACAAACCCACAGTGGTCAAACTGAGTAACTCCTGTTCTGCTTCAAAGGATGGACAGTGCGTAGATAGGCGTAAATAGGCTGCCCAGAGCAGGGCACAGGTTGAACAGAGCTTTTGAGAGACATAATTTAGTCTTTGCTTGCACTTGCTTGTGGGAAGAATAAATGGTGTGAGCCTTTTCCCCAGACTGGATCATTTCCTTTCAATGATGTTGGAGAGCTCAGGATCAAAGGTAGTCCTGCAAGGCCAAGGTACTGACCGTTCCTTGTCTGTGCACAGTCACAGATATAAAAAGGATATACACGCCTAGTAGAGTTACTTCTACAAATTTAATCCAGAAATGGTAGTAAAGTGGCCTGAATGCATGTCAGAGTACCTGACATTTGTAAACCATCTCTGAATGTAAGGTCTAATTCCTTTTTCTTGTTTTCTACTAATCTGATTCAATGTTTTGGACTAACTATTTTCAAAATCTGAATGTGTGGTCAGAGACTGGGATTGACTTTGCCCAGTTTTAGGAAACAGCAAGGGAAATGTGTTTATCTAAGATAGTCACTCACACTCYTTTCATACTCAAAAGAGATTCTGTAAGTATAGTCAGTAGAATTYAAAACTTTGTTCAATATTCCACTCAGTCATGCCCTAGACTATCAATGATTCAAAGTCTAAGTCTCAGCTGACTACAACAGGATGTCATATAACTAGCTCAGATGTAAATACCTTTGCTTTAGGGAAGATGAATCCTGCCAAAGGAATGGCAGATCTTGAAAACSCATGCTTGCAGTACAAATTCACAATTCTGTGCACCAGATGTCTTAATCTTCCTTAATTTATTCAAATATTGCAAAAGGACCTTTACATAGACAAAATTTTCCCTCATGTAGAACTGCTGAACAAGGGCTCCATCATGTTAATGTAATAAAAAGTTTCTTTTTTTTTAATTCTGTGAATGCCTATGTAGACAAAACAGCCTTGGGCACTTTTCTTGCATGAGCAGTTGCCCACAGGAATATAAACAGAGAAGTAGCAAACAGCTTCTCACGAGCTCTAAGACCTCCTGGTCACCTCCCAGACCTTCCGCCTACTCATTTCCTTAATAGTAGCTTTCAAAAATTCTTACCACACTACTGCAGGAGCAGGTGTTAATTCTAATTCTAAATAAATATTTCCTGTGTCCTTTATGGTCAAATCTAAACCATATCAAGCTTTATTACTATGGTTAGGAAGGCTCACATTTCCTTAGCCTGGCTTCCCATCCTCAGAGAACACTGAGAGTTCACATCATCTTTTTACATTTTCTTGACTAGRTAAGATCACTCTTACTATGATGCCTACCCATATCCCACACTGCTGTATTCTTTTAAGTATTTTTTTTTACATTGCTGAATATAGCTTTGTGTATTTTACATATCTTAAACAACCTAAGCTATTGTTTTAATGACTCATTTTATTGGGGAAATAAGAAATATGATGTCATGCCATGTGTAACTGTCTTGTTGAAAGCAGTGTGGCACTGTAGCAGCCCATGGAAAACATGGAGAATAGTGTCTTGCACAACTGGCTATCCCAATGCACAGCATATAGACAGATGATGCTTTTTACAAGTCATTCAACCTTTCCTGTCCTGAAGAAGAACCAACTGKCTGTCTGTCATCCCTGCCTAATATGTTTCTGATAGCTGTTCTTAAAGAAACTCCACACTCTTTGCAGACTGTAATGTTCTGGCAATACACTTGCTATGTTTGGTGTTACGACTTTCTGCCCCCTTGTCTCATTCTTTTTTAATGCATTTAATTCCTATTTTTATCCATTGAAGATATAGAGCATAAATTGTTCCCTTCCTCACTGCAGCTGTCTTTTGGCTTTTTGAAAATAGCTATGTGCAGGGTTAAACACTAAGAACATAGATAGATCAGTAACATTTTTAAAAATAAAGAGAACTTGGTCATCAGTCAGCTTTGTGTGGAAGTCTCTATTGTTTATTCTTTTTTGCTGATGAGAAGATCAAATCACACAATAGTGAGTATGTGGAAGGAAGGCACTGAAAAAGTATCTTTACTCATTGGGTTCCAATATGTGTTGTCCTGTGAGGGCTACCTGCGGAAAGTGTCTAGTAGTYATGCATCATTTTTCCCTTGAGTCTAATTGCTTAATGGGTTGGCCGACCTCCAGTAGGCACATCAGATCTTGTTTATTTGTTGACATCCATYGTAAAGAAATAGTATAATGGAAAAACATCCATGCAGTTCAGTGTGAATTGTTTTAATTCTTTAATACGATATTGCTCATTTCTTCCTTGTCTCCTTCACTCCTAGTGTTGCAATCACTTATTTTACCAATTACACTGTGAGTTAATTAAGAGCAGARCTGGTGTTTACTATGTTCTGCGTGCATCATTGCTGACCGTGCTCTGGAACCTTGCTGTAATGCTGTACAAAAAGGTAAATAGTAGAATATATTTCTAGTCTCAGGAATCTTGTCTCTGAGACAGACATTCAGACATTCACACTTCTTTTGAAACAGGACCAGGTAGTGGCTGTTCTTCAACTTACAATATTATTACATTAGGCAAGCTAACGAGCTTGAAGCCATTCAAATACATACATAAACAAAAACAAAAAAGTGTTTGTTCTCTGCCGTATCAGTTTTAATTGAGAAAGCCAAAATCTAGCTTGCGATTTATCAACCTGCCTTTTCCTCAGTCCTACAACTGAGATGTGATTTTAAAAATATTATTTTTGCTTCCTTTCCATATTTAGATAGGATGTAGTCAGGGGTGCATTATGCAACACACACTTCTSTGACTGATGTATCACCCCGACCCTAACCTTAGAGTGCATCTGACAATATTCCTGGTCAAATTATACTCAACTCAACACAAACATTTAAAATAGATGAACCTCCAGGAAGAAATGCTGCCTTAAGACATTTCAAAGGCATTTGCAAAAAATACGACTCAGGGTTTTAGAGTTCTTGTTTTCATTATTCTGTGYTCAAGCATTGGCCAAGTATCAAAGCTCCTGAAAGCAGCAAGACAACTGGGATATTTAGAAAAGGGGAAAGAGCCTTCAAACTATGAAACAAGGACTTTTTTCTCTGAAGATTTAGTCTCTGCTGTAAGGTTTCATTTTAACTATATTTTAAAATCAATCTACAGTGATTCTTTAATTACAGTGCTATCAATACAGCAACAGTATATCCTTAAAGCATTATAAATTCATACTGAAATTAATCTGCSTAGACCCCAGGGTTCAGACTACCATCTGTAGTCTTAACATACAATGCTCCTTTGTTTTGCCCTTCTAATTTAGCCTTTGGAAAGTCCTCTGTGACAGCCAAATCAAGTGGTTTAAGAGAGTGGCAATTCTTGCAACTACTTTTCATCAATCATTTCCACTTTGTTCCCTTTTAAAACAGTGCATTCAATTTCCACTTTAATTAAGAAGCTGAAAACATAAGATGAGGCATAAATAACACAAGGACTGTAGAAAATATGTGTCCCTTACAAGGGAGAGAACTTATAGTTTCTACTATCTTCAGAAATGCTATTGACTTTGTCAGCTGATTGAAACACTGTTTTTAATAGCTCCAAATGTTAACTATTGTATAGTATAGCAACTCAAATTAAATCACATAAAATTTTGTCCTTATTATCTGTAAAATAAATAAATATAATGAAAACACTACACCCTACTATAAAGCTGTGTCAGTCTGATACTAACAGTAGAGCATGTGGTATAACGTTTCATAATTATTTTTTCCTCTCATATGAATACTTCAAAAAGTGAAGTATATTTCTGTGAATGGTAAATTACAAGATACTAAGGGAATGTTTTGAACCTTCTATTTTATAGGACTTTTTCCTCTCATTTATCTCCTAGATTTTTAGATTCCTTATTGAAATGCAAAGATAACAAAGAGTCTGCAACAGTGGAAATATGCCATCTTTTGTGTTTTTGACTTGAACTGAAATAGTCTTGTTTTAGTTTGGTGGATATGTCCCCATATGTCTGGTGTCTAGTGGGTCACAGCCAGGAACTCCCTCTGAGCGCTGTTTTCACTAGTTGCCTTATTTCTCTTTTGCTCTGTGTACGCCTTTTACAAACAGTTCTACTGAACAACATCTCTCCAGTGTATTTATAGATTTATGTATGGTGTGGTTGCCTGTGTCAGCAAGGCCTTGAAACTGATGATTCAGAAACCCCCATCCTATGTCTTATGTTTCTTGCATTAATAGGGCCAGCCAAGAAGAGGTACATATCCTAGCTCTGGGTATCCTGGCAAGAATTCTGGAAGTATCAAGAAGAGCAGTAGGATTTTTCTTCACATTTACTGACAATTAGTCCTTAAAGTGAAGGAAAATGAAGAATAAGTCTTTCTTTGTATCCCCACACTAACTACTTTTTGCAATCAACACACACAAGATTTTCTTCACTTCTCCCATTTCTGCCTTGAGTGTTGATGTCAGCTTGGGCAGCATGACCTGGGAAGTGGAAAAGCTTTTTAATACTTTGTAGATCAACAAAACTACTTCAGGTGTCCCAGCGATTAAGGCAGAGGGAGACTGAGCAAATGGAGAAGGACGGAAAATGCTATTTGCCCCAGGTAGTGGAGGAAGGAGAAAGTGGGCAACTTGCTCTGAGTGGGGAAGCTGCAATGCATACTGATAGTGAGGTGGGGCAAATATCACCTGGGGTTCTAGAAAGGTCATTCTCTAAAGTCCTGGAACAGTGGAGCATTATAAATAGATTTATGTCACATATGACTTGGCTCTGAACAGCAGGCCTGCTCTGTTAGCAGTGCTGTGTGAATTGCCTCACCTATAATATGGAGGTAATAAAAATAATAATGCTTAAATCACAGGCATTTGTAAGTTTTTACTAGACATTGTATAAATGCTATTGGTACAGCACAAAGTGGTGCTACCTACTATAAGTGTATAAGAAGGAGCCCACATTGACATGCAAACCTTAATTATGCAGTGTGAAGAAAAATGCTATGCTCCCTTCAGTGTGTTTTTGTCCTTCTCCACATACAGACCAGACATTTAAGGCTGGAGGTCCCAAGCAATAGGGAAGATGTTGACATGATATCTCAGTACCTGCTGGTACGCAGCCAGGTTCCTTCCAGTACGTGCACAAGAAYGGGATAGGGCCCCCCGATCACTGTGCATCTGCTGCTAAGGCCGAGTGGAATGCAGGAATGCCTAAGCCCCACAAGCCTAGAAGTGGGGAAAATCAGACTAGAAGACTAGAAGAGTACCAATATATCCTAGCAATAGTGAGGGAGGACCTTTCCACTCTGGACATATGACCCTTGATCTTAATTATGAAGGTAAAGGCTTTTAAAACGGCAATGTTTGAGATAATCAAATTTTCTTTTAAGCAATTCAGTATGTCGAAGAAATACAGATATGAAAGCATCATTCTGATGTTTGCTAGCAATTTTATCACTTTTGCTACTCTTATCTCACAGAGTACTGACAAATCCTCTATTATTTAAACAAGAATAAAAAAAAGCCCTACATATATTAGTAGATAGGAAGACCAAATTTTTGTTTGCATCACTGAGATGCAAAGTCCAAGTACTGAAATTTTTCWGCATTCTTTTTCCTGTTTATATGAAGATTTCAAAAGCCTTGAAACAGAAGTCAAAATCAATCTGCTCTGGAACAAGCTACACATTCATTCAGCATAGCATACAGAAAGATACAGTCAAATGTCAATCACATCATCATSACTTTTTACTGTGACTGTTAAGAGCTCAATTAAACCAGATAAACCTTTACCAAGTGAAATTATTTTTATAGCTGCCTTGATTTACATTTTGCCCCTAAGTCCGAACTGTGTGTTCTCTCTCACCACAGTAGATGCTATAAACAGCTGCCTTCTGAGAAGAGGAAATAGGAAGTGGAAGAATGTTTCATCGGGCAATTAGTACTATTAAAACATATATATGTATATATATATTTAAAGTTGCAAAAGCTTGGCAGGATACAGTGAGGATCTGTGTCTTACACAATAAACACAAAAGTATGGCCTCATTCTTTACTGCAAAGCATTTATATTACAAAAATTGGTTAAACATGTTCTGCATCGATGCAGACTGAAGATGTTTTCAGCAGCACATACAAAGCCAAAAGATTCAACAATATACCAAAACAGTTTTTGTAAAAGTTTAGTTTTCAGTGCTGTAATTATTCTGTAAGTTGGCCTGAGATGTAGAAATATTTTATGAAGTCAAATTTATTTATACAAACATACAAAACAAACACAGAAACCTACTATTAAGTTATACTAGCATAACATATTTTAGAACTAAGGAGGTTGTTTCTGAGAAACAAGGTTTTGCAAAGACTTTCCTATTTCATTATGGCGTATAAAGCTGTGGACATACAGCACTTTAATTTTCGTTTCCCCTCTGGTAAGCGCTTCTCATCTTGAAAAGTTTAATTTTTGTTGCAGTTTTGGAAGGTGAATACGTATGTGCTTTCCCGATACAGTTTGCTTGCTTTTTCTGACAAACTATTATTGCATTTCCCAACACACTCATTTTTTTTTCCTGTTTACAGTCACAGGGATAAGCTTTTATAAGAATGTTACCCATGGGGAGGGAAAGAGCCAAGTAACATTTGGAGTCCTCCTGCACAACTCAAACCCCTCCTGAAAGTTTTGCCAATTATCAGAAAAACTAAAACCAATATTTTAAAACAGGAGTGCTTAAATCTCTGCTGTTTAGTTCATATTTAAACAGCAATATAGGTCATCTTATTAAACAAAACTGTAATTCTTCTGTTACCTTCAAGACATGATTTCAAGAGCATTTTGAATGACTTAGAGGCTTAAACTGAGTGATTGAAAATCATTGCATCCTTATGGCAGATTTGAAAGACAGGAAGATTTTTTTGTGCCTGGGACTTCCAGGCATGAACTGCAGGGGACAGAGGAAAGACGTCCTTTTGTCCGCACATCACAGGCACTGTTCTCTAGGATAAACACTGGTGGGAGGCAGAGATGCTCAGGGAGTTGTAAACTATTTGTTTGAGGATTGCTTGTGATTTACCTAGCCAATTCAGTCAAACTGGTTTTAACATAAGCAGGGCAACACAACTTGAGCCACCTTTGTCTGAGTTGAGAGGCAACCTTATCAAAACAGTAGTTTTTTTCTGAAAATCATAGTTAACTCTTGTCCTCAATCTGGACTTACGGTTGGGATCTTCTAATAAACTTGGAAGAAGTTCTGAAATAGTGGTTTTGGAGTATGGAGAAAATGTTCATTTTGAAGTGTGGCTTAAAGATTCCGTAGTATGGTTATTATATATCCTACACTACTTCAGACGTCAGTGGAAAATCATGTTTTTCAACATGTAGGTATGTGTGGATGCAAACACACACAGACACATGCACAGACTCATGCTCTACTGTCCCTCAAAAGACTCCAGGAATGGAATCTGAACCACATTCAATCAATTCTCAGTCTCAAGATGAGATAATCAAAGATGGTCTTTCACTGCCGTGCATGAACCAACAAGCAGACTACTAGCAGAAAGACCTGGAATGACCTGGAAGTGTTAGGCAACCAAGACATAGGGCATAGATGGGGATTATAACTTGGCACTAAATGCAACCCTTTTTTGACTGTACATCCCCAAACTACTTACTAAGGTGGATGGATTGTGGAGGTGCCTGAAGCATGAACCAACCAACCAAYCAAAAAAAAGGCAGACTAGAAGATGTCCATTGAGTCAATGACAGAGAAAAGAATGATGCCATATTCTCAGTTGCGTTGGTRTCTCTGTTATTGCTTTGCCAGTCCTCCCCGTCCTTACTTATTCCAACTGTGACTTGATAGTCGATGGCTTGCAAGGAAGGCATYATGCAGATTTTATTTTCCATAAAGAACCTGAAGATTTTATCTGCTAGCATCTTGAAAGCTCACCACTTTTACTTTACTGATTTTTTAACTTTCAGAATGTAAGAGATGACCCTCCTCATGTACCACCACAGGTTAATTGGCTCTCATACAAATGACCACAGATGTTTGCAAGATGTTGCTGAGTCCCCTCTGAGRCCATCATTACCTGCCTAGTGTCAGTGCAGTACCGATACGTAATTTATACTTTTGGAAGAACTCCATAACAATATAACAAAATAAAATAAATCTCTYTGCAAATGTCTTTGCTTTGGGACAAGCCCAGCACTAAAAGACTGTAGGGATTGCTTTACATCAATASAGTTTTGTGCTTGCTCTTGCTGCGATACTGTGTTTTTCTGGCTCCCTTGTTAGGACATGGCCTCAGACATGGCAGAGGGGACTCCAAACCAGTAAGCACTGATAGATGTTCACATATTCAAGTAGCATTAAGTAATCTAAACATGGGGTAAATAGACTTCTTTTTCTCTTCTCTCCTCTCCTCTTCTCTCTTCTTCTTTTTCTTTCCTTCTTTTTCTTTTCTTTTCTTTTTTTTTTCCAGCAGAAGCCATCTATTCTCACCCAATACTAGGTACTTCCCAGCAGTGTTTCTAACCTGAATTATATACGGATCTTCCTCCCGACATCGTCATTTTAGTACGTAGCCAAAAGGTGGCAGTACTCATCCACTAGACTAGGCCCAAGAGATCCCGAATATCATCACAATATTTATGTGTGTAGTATTAGTACCGTCAGGCCCTCCTCTGATTTATTCCTATTTACAGCAGAAAGAAAATAAATGTTCCATATTTCACTTGTGCTGGGAGTGCTTCACTTCAACAGCTGCTGGGAGCTACCTTGATTTTTGGCATCTAGTGGCAATACAGTGCACTTCTGCCATCTCCCCTKCACCGCACAACCCATGGGGATAGAGCAAGGCCCCAAATGCAGCCAAGGTTTTATTTTTGCTGAGGAACACTGTTCTCAAAATGTCATAAAACCATGAACACACAGCTGGAGCAATTTACGAACTGCGGAAAAAAGCTCTGAGTATTTTAGCTCAAGTATTAATTCAAAGAGCATGCTTTGTTATTTCCTGTTTCATTGTTGTTTGCAAAATAGTTTAATGGGTAGTGAGCAGCAAACTGCTTAAAATCTGCTGTGCACATTGATGCGGTTTTATATTGCTGGAGAGGGAAAGATTTCACTGGTTTGGGTGTGAGGGAGAGAGGAAGATTACCCTGATAATGAAAACCACAACCAGTGCATTTACTTTGGAATTATTGCTTCAGTTACATTACCATGTAGACATTTTAATCAGAAATAAAAGTGATAATCCCCAAATGTAGGCCTAACAACAATCAAAACAGCTGCAYGCGCTAAAGAAGGGGCTTAGCAATGAGGTTTATAAGCAGAAAAARAGTATGTTTTTTTGTATAACTAAGTGACCTGATTTAAAGAATAGAAGGCAATATTTATTAATAACTGATAATGGCTTTGTTGTTTGGTCATTATCAGATGGTATGGGTCAATGCAGCTATCCTACCTTAAAGCACCTAGACTGTTATACCTGTGAAACACACTTACGCATTTCACAAATATCTGCTACAAAATACAGGCAAAAAAAGAGCAAAGCGATGGGCTTACATCCATATGACTAAACTTGTTTTACCTCTTGTCATTTTAATGAGCTTATCATCAATTTTTTGGAACAGTCCTTTCCTTTTGCTATCCATGAAGCAGCTCCTGGGAATGCTATTTGGCACAGGACAGCCTAGAATAAATAAATAAATATATATATAATACAGAATGCGTTTTCCTGCAGAATGTAGCAGGCTACCAATGAAACAGTAGAGATGACAGCAACCACACTGTAAGTTATGCATTAGCCCTGTTTAGTTTACTAGTATGGATGTAACCAAAGAGACTGTATAAGAGGTGGAAGTTCCCTACCCGCTAAGCAAAGAATAACATAAATAAGTGTAGAAAAACATTTATGTATAGGAATCTTGTTATCCCATGCATTGACATAGTCGGTCCTGTCTATTCTACCCTAAACTTTCTTTGGAAACCCTCAAGGTCTCTGAAACTGACCCCCCTTTAAAGCAATCTTTTCCCGCTCATTTTCCCACTCAGTTTTTTTTTTTTTTTTTTTTAATCTCACAGCAAAATCTGCAATTTCTCAATATATTGTGGTTGGTGCAAAATCAAATTTTGAACACACTTTTTGTGCTTCTCCATAAAAATGCTGACTTTGTTCCTTGTTGCCCTTCCGAATTACGTCGGAGCCAAAGAGGTCAGAATTGGGTTCAAAGTCTGCTTTCAAAATATACATCAGGGATTACACTTGCAGCTCCTGCTGAAGGCCAGGTGATGAAAGGGAAACTCACAAGAAGATATCCTAACTCAGCCCAAAGAGTTTTCTGATCCAGGTTGATGAAACCTAACCAGTTTGGAGAAAAGATATCAGWAATCCTGATTAAAGTACTGCTTTATCTTAAAAGAGAACAAAGAGTCTTTGCAAATGATCTTTTTGAGGAAAACAAAGCAAAACTCATGGTGATTCTAGCATTTTGGAGAGACAAAATAAAAACCTTTTCTTCGGTTTCTAAAATTTTCAGCCTTCAAAGGGGCTGGCACATCATAATCTATTAGTTTTTGCTAATGAAAATAAGGGAAAAAAGGTATTGATAGCAAGGCTAAATATAAATGGGGTTATGTGGTGAACTGCAGTTACCAAAGTTCAGTTTCTATATGTTTACGTTTGCGGAAAAAGAAAATTTGAGGCATCAACAAAAGAGAAATAGGGAAAAAGGAATCTATAGAGTCTTATCAGGAACTAGGCTGCAGAAAAGCTGTTGTCCAAGTATGCAGGGAGGCAAAGATCTCTCCCAGAGGAACAAGGCCACAATATGTACCCTCCCTAAAAAGAGAAGGGAAAATCAAATGACATATTTGAGAAAGTTAGCTTTCAAGAAGTTTTGTGGTAAGGGAAGAAGTATCAAATAGAAGAAAGCTAATTTTGTGAATAGGTAACAAATAGGCATCTCCAGCTGCTTCAGTGTCTGAGCTTCACAGCAGGATTAACTTTAGTACAAGCATTAGTATTGTGAAGAGTGATCCCCTGGAGAGGAATTGACAACCTGATTGATTAATTTGGACAAATATTCCATGATACCTTGTATGAAAGGGAAATGAGATACATTTCTTTTTGTGGACAGGCAATTCATATCACTGTGCCTTTATGAATGGAGTTTGGAGCAGTTGAACAGGTTACACAGCAGGAATATCTTACCAACTCCCAAATAAATAGTACAGACAAGGCCTTGGTTCCAAAGCTGCAAATCCAAGTTAAGTGCATGAATTCAGATATGTTTTCTAATATCTGAAATCATTTTAACTAGAGTACAAAATGTATTCACAGTCTTCTAATAAGGCCAGTAACAAACTCACTCTTTCAGTTTACTGACAAGCTTTTGAGTCCTTATTGCTTCTTTTCTGGCCAAAATTTCTGGGAGAGCGAACTTTATTTCCTGTGGCTTTTGCAACTTTTTCTCTCATYCGGGCCAAAAATACAGAAAGTTGCAGCAATTAATTAACCAATATAACCCCAAACCGTAATTAAAGTTGAGGCCAAACCCACACCCTTGAACTCTGGAGAACTTTGGTGTGTAGGGGCTGTTGTACTGCTATAAGTAAGAAACTTAGTAAGATTTTGTTTTTTAAAAAAGAAAATTTGGAAGGAAAAGGTCAGAGTTCTGTTTGTGGTGGAACAGGGCTAAGTAGATGCTAAAAGAAATGCCTGAAAGAAGAAACTTCCCTTGTCTCCCTGTAGATTTATAATTCCTCKGCTTATTCCCACCATTTTGAGGAAAAAGAAATTAACAAGGCAAGAAATGCTAGAGAACAATAGCATTTATGGGGAATGACAGCACAGTTATCATGGGACAAATATCTCGAGCTCAGGCTTACAGAGGCCCTAAGTATACAAATATCAAGAGTGTATTTGAATGCTGTCTAATCCAATGAGAGTCCTTGACTCACCAGATCTTAGAAGCCAAAAACCTGCTTAGATGTCCTCCTCTTACATATTGCTATGCTAAAAATTAACAGCTGGAACAGGAGCATGATTCAAATACCCTTGTTAGAGGAGGATCATGTTAAGGAACACAAAATGAACTGCACATGCTGGTCCATGGACCCTGACAGGATGTACCTACTCACAAATGCTGAGAGAGCTGGGCAATGTCACTGTGAGAACACCCTTGTTTATCTTTGAAAGGTCATGGTGATGAGGAGAGGTTCTAAAGACTAGGAGAAAGGAAATGTTAAAACAATGCCTCCAGGAAGGCAAGACRAGGGATCTGAGGAAATACAGGCAAGTAAGCCTCATGTTGATCCCTTGAAACACGATGAAACAACTTCTCTGTGATAGTGTTTCCACACACATGAAGCATGGGAAAGTGATTGTGAGTTGATATGGATTTATGAATGAGAAATCACACTTAATCAAACCTCCATGCTGAGATAACTTTCTGGGTAGAGGAGGAGAGAGTAGTGGACRATAGTGGAAATTGTTTACTTTGACCTTAGTAAGGCTTTTGATGCTGTTTGCATCATCTTATCTTCACATCATCTTCATAGATGAGTTGATGAATCATGGACTATGTGAGCAGACAGTGAGATGGACTGAAAACTATTTAAATTGCTGTACTCAAAGGGTTGTGATCAGCAGGACAAAGTTAAGCTGGAGGCCAGTCAGTAGCGATGTCCCTTAGGGATCATCAACATGAACATGACCTAACAATGTACCTTTGTGGTAAAGAAAGCCAACTTTCTGTGCTTTCCTGTGCTATTCCTGTACTGCAATAGACAAAGCATTGCCAGCAGGTTAAAGGAGATGATCTCTTCTAGTCAGCACTGGTGAAACCATATCTGGAGTGCTGTGTCCAGTTCTGGACTCTTCACAAGGACATACTGGAATGTGTTCAGTGAAGGGCCACAAAGATGACTAAGGGTATAACAAAGAATGAATCTTAACAATGTTTATAAATATATGAAATGAGGTTGTAAAAATGATGTAACAAGATTCCTGTCAGTGGTACCCAGTGACAGGACAAGAGGTAATGAGCACAACCCAAAGCACAAGAAGGTCTATCTGAACATAACTAAACACTTCCTCACTATGAAGGTGGTTGAGCACAGAAAAAGCCTGCCCAGAGCAGTTGTGGAGTCTCCATACTTGCAGATACTTAAACGTCATCTGGCCATGGTCCTGGGCAACCTGCTTTAGATTACCCTTCTTGGACCAGATCATGTCCAGAGATCCCTTCCAATCTCAACTATTCTGTGATTCAGAGTAGGACAAATAGGTGTCCAGGTTTGCTAAATTATCATTAGAAAGAACTTGCTATATCTGAAATGTGATTCACCACATATGGAAAGGACAACCTCCTAAAACAAGCAAATAGTGAGCTTTCCTCAGAGAGGGGAGTATAGCAGACAGGAGTTTTCCCTCTCTAATTGGGCTGCACTTTGCAAAACATCAATTTGGCTAGGGCTAAGGCTCATTCTTTGAAAAGCACAGCTGYGGGAGGAAAAGGTGATGATAGTGAGACTCGTGTCACAGAATATCTTCAGCAGGATGTTGTTGGAATTTTCCAGCAAGTCTCATCCTACAAATGACTATCCCTCTCTCCTAGAAATGACTACCTAACCTGAAAGAGTTCTCAGAAGGTCAAAACTTGCTTTATGATTCTTATGAAGATCCAATGATAATGAACCCAAACATTTAAAATCACATATGTATATACTTAAAAAATCAAGAGGCATTTCCKCTGTTTCATTGCTATAGCTTCTGTAAAGTTGTGGCAAAATGTGCATGCCAATACAGGGCTTGTCCCCAAGCACCAATCACTTCTAGTCAGCATTAATAGTATTTTTGCACTGTCATGGCCTTTTGCTTGAGTAGTGCCCAAACTTATGTAGTCAGGAAGAGTAACTGGCTTTGTCAATAGCTGCATGCTATTCTATATGGCTRTGGTTTGCAGAAAAATGGTATAAATACTGATGTTTAAATCCCTGCAGGTATAAGCTACCATAGACCTGGCCTTGGAAGGAGGACATGCCATCTATGTCATGATGCTTGACAGAAATGGTTCCAGGCCAAGTAAGGCAGCAATGTGAGGGTGTCTGTCAGCTTCCTCTCCTCATGCCCTTTTCACTTATTCGCCCTATGACCAAGTGAAAGTATCTGTTGAAACTTAGGATGACATGGACTGACACCTCTCTCCTACTCCCTTCTCACAAAGATTGATTTCTCCCCAACTTGTTTAGAATAAGACCTGGGCCACCTGTGCATGAGCTGTCAGGAAACGTCGTGCTTTCATTTAAACAGCAGGCAGCTATCAAAACAGCAATAAGAGAGGCTATCAGGCTTAATAAAGGCATGCATTAAAAGTAAAATAATTCTCCAAGGTCCAGTAATGTTGCTTTTACCATTTGTCAGGTGTATAATCACTCTGGAGAATAAGAATAGTGAGGCCTTTGTAAAATCATGAATCAACATCCTCAACAATTCAACTGCTGTGAGTAGGTCAGGTCAATACCCTCACGTCTCAAAAAACTACTTAAGCCCTACCGCCTCCTGAGACCATTACATCAATAGATACCTCCAGTACTACTGAAAATGACAGCTTGCAATGTAATACCAGGAGATCCCCTTTAATAGTTCTTCTATATTAACAGCTGTTGGGCTCTGGACATTTGTCCTTGTTTCAGAAACCATGCCATATATAATCCTCTTGTTTTATGTGAGAAGCTCTCTTATCTCTTTCAGGAGGCTCCTTTTTTTTTTTTTTTTTTTTTTTCCTTTCTTTCTTTAATATGAACATGAAAATAAAATATGCAGTTCTTAAGAAAGGACAATAAGAGTGAGAATCCTGGCAAAAAATTTTGTTTCAAGAAATTTAAGGGAGTTTGTTTGTGTGCAAAACTGCAGTTTTATTTCACTGATTTTGTTTCCAGATATTTCTCATTTTTATATCAGATAAGTCCTGAAACTAGTGCTGCAAATGGCAAAATCTAATTGATTTCCATAGTCCTAGAATTTATCCACAGTTTATATGATATTTGTGTTCATATATTATGCTATATTGCTGTTCTTTTGCTGTTATTGCAATATATCACTTCATATTTACTTTTTTTTTTTATTAGGATTTCAGCATCTGAAATAATAGTTTTCTTGAACAGATAAACAACAGAGAAACACTCCATTGCAAGTGAAAACTCTGACTTCAGCAGGTTTTAAGGAAATCAAGTTTCATCCAGTATGAACTTAAATGCTTGATGGATATGGATACCCTTGAACTTTCTCTGCAAAGAAAAAATGTAGGAGAAAGACAGGGAGACGGAAATCCAGCTAGAACTGATCTTTTCATTCACTGTAGCTGGAGCTAAAGGAGGTCAGGCCTAGTTTAGTCAAGGCAGTTAAGCATGCAGTTTTGTTAGGTTGTATGATCAGTGGAGCTAACCATGTGTGTGTTGTGTGTGTTTTTATATGTTTGCTGGTATGGGTGCCTACTGGTTAGACCCAGGGGCATGGAGGTGTGGTGGCATTGCCTCTGTTGCGCTATTAGATTTAGCCTCCCCTCTAACAAAAATTGATTTGTGCCAAATTGTAATTTACAAACTTTGAATGAGAAAAAAAAGTATCAGAGGCTAAACAGATCTAAACAGATACTATTCTTGATCACTTTATCTGTTCCAGGAACCTTCTGAATTGATGAAAGGCCTAAGAGAGATAATCTTAATTCTATCCTGTCCTCCTCTGCCYTTATACCAAACCATAAGGTTCTTATACTTACCACCTTTTGTAAAGCCTCTTATTCAGCTTCCTTATGAGCAAATTCTTTGTTTCCTGAGCAGACCTAATGAAGCAGTTTCCCTACAAACTCCTTTCTGAATAACCCCAGTGCCATTCTGAATTCCTTTGACATGTCTTTGGCTGTAAGATAACTGCACTGTGAGGAGTCCTAAAACATATACACAGTGATTAGCTACAGGGCTTTCCCTGACCAAAAGTCCAATAGCTGACATATGCCTGCCCCTTTTTCAGTGGGTAAGGAGTAAGGCTGACCTGGCTGTCTCCTTTACAAATAGGCAATTTCTGTGAAAATTCAAGGTATTTAGCTGTCTTGGAGTCTCCTACTACCTTTTAAATGTTGGTTAGAGTTGACTAAAGGCTGGAACAGATTCTAAATGTTAGAACCACTTAATTAAAATCATCCTTATCTAAAGCAAAAGTGGGTACCTTGCATCTTTCTGTGACCTATTCCAGCATCAAGAAGCTGCAGTGAATGTGCTAGTAGCATTGACCATAAAACATTCATTATGATCCCATGTATCCTAACACCTGGTTTGTGACACCCTTAGAGGTACAGCYAGTCCCTGGGCATCTTAGAAGGGGAAACTACAATTCCAACTGTCTTTCTGGGGAAACTCAGTACCCCTGGACATTCTGTCTTATGATTTAAGGCAGAAGAGGAAAAAATGTAGATGGATGAAGATGCACCTAGTGTTTGTATCCTAGCTAGTAAGCATACAGGGTAATTCCTAGACTATATCCTGGTGATGAAAAGAAAAAAGAAAAAAAAAAAAAAAAAAGGATTGGTAACATCTTAGTCCTTGAAGAGGATTTCTTCCATCTCCAATTTCTCTGAATGTCCAAACATTGAAGCTCCCCATATATAAAAACATATTTTTCTATTATTTTAATTTTTGTATTTTATATATGTATATTTTTTCTATCAAGCATGAAAGTACATTTTTACTAGAAGCTCACTGTATGAAAAATTACTCTGTTTAGTTCAGAAAGTCACAGTTAAAAAGGAAATATATGAGAATGGAGGTTGACTGATAACTCTTTAATGTATTTATGCTTGTAACAACTTTGTTCTTTTCCTGACCTCTTGTTTCAGTTATTTATTTCTGRTGTTAAAAGTTCAGGCTGCAAATGCTCCAGAAGAGCTGTAATCAGTTTTCTGAATGGGTAAAGAGAACAATAAGATTTTGTAACAACTAAAACACCTCTTAGCCCTTGCTGGTGAAAAATGTCAGCTAAGGAAAGTCCTTTTCATCTTTTAGCAAGCTTCCATTATTTCTATATATCTCTTTTCTGTGCTTTATGAAAAGGTTTGTGCAGTAAAGAATGACTGACTGTGTAGTAGTTCTTTCTTCTTTTGCCAAGCTCTTTTTAGCTTTGGCAGCAGTTCTATTTTCCCTGTCATCATCTAATGTCTATTTATTTTACATTGCTACAAAGCCAGTGCAATTCCCTCATAAATCCCAGGTTGTGAAGATGAAGAAACAATCCAATTCCTTTTATTAAAATTCTTGAATGTCCTTTTTTTTTTTTTTTTTTTTTTNTTTTTTTTTTTTTTTTTGATTCTTGACATCTAATTAGGCTCAGAAAGGTCCTCAGTTTGAAAAACTCCTGGAAAAGCATCAACTGAACTGCAAGATCAGTGAATGCCAAATGCTTTGCATTTTTGAGCTCTAAAATACCTGCTCAATCTTGGTTGTCACAGGCGTCAGAAGAGTGCTTGTCACTAGTTGTTGATCTAACTAACCTCATCATATCACTCCTTTTCTCTCACCTCTACCCTTGTGTCCTTTTTCTCAGTCCCTTTGCTCTCCCTGTGCACATTAACACACACACGCACACACACACACACCCAAACACACTCCCCTATTCATTTGTGAGGAATGTTGAAGATATTATCCTCGCTTTGCACTTCAACACTCCCAATAGATGCCTAGAAGGAAGGTAAAATAACAACGGAAAGCTTCAATCTATGGTCTGAATGAAGGAGAGTCTTGAATATAAAGTAATTAATGCTAAGTGGCATCATGTGGAGGTGGTTCAGAACTATTTTATGGCAAACATAGAATTGTCTGGTATTTTTTATTTTGTAGCCAATTAGATTAGGATTTGAGAGTGATTGCTCTTTCAGTGTATGGAGAGAGAGTCGTCTTGTGGATCATATTCCTCTCATAGTACAAAAATGCTTTTTTCACATCCCTGAATATAAGTCTTGCCTTCAGTCTTCACCAGCATTTTTAGAAGTAGACAGTAGATAGTAGAAAGCGTGCTATGATGCTTTCTGAGCATGCATGGTGTAGACAGTGCTGCGTAGCTACTCAGCTGCTAATGGACCTACTTATGCTGCACACAAATCCGTCAATTAACAGAGAGCATTTGAGGAAACAGTGAAATGAAAGTGAGAGGATGAAAGCATCACATTGCAATGATAGCAGAGGAAATGCACTTACTTGGAGCATTTAAAAGTTTATGCCCAGTAACACAGTTACACACAGAAGTCAAACTGTTTCCTCAGCAGAACTCCAAACAATCCCAGCATCATGCTTCTCCCCACATCTGCAACCATAATCCATCCATCCATCCATCCATCCATCCATCCATCCATCCATCCATCTATCCATCCATCCATTATCATCTCACACATATCAGAGGGTTTCACAAGAATCAGCAAATCTTATCTGTGAAAAATTGTGAATATTACACCTTCTGTGAAAACATCTTTTCAACTCCCAGTATGCATAGATTGCAGTAGGATTGAATTCACATTCCACTGATGTTTTTGATATATTGCTTTTTCTAATGTATAGTGATATAGTAATCTTTGTCCCTGCCCTTATTCATTCCACCTTAACTTTGAGCTCCTAAAGTTTTAGAGGAAGGAACTTTCAGAAACGCTCAAGATCTGAAATCTGGATAGTGTTACAGTGATAGTAGTTGTAATAACACCAAGGTTCATGTTTATGAAATATTTTCAACTTTTCTAAAGATCTGGTGTTTTCTGTTCTTGTGCAAAGATTGGACTAAAGGCTCCATTCACATTTCTTCCAGCTCTRAATAAATGTGATTCTCTAAGTTGTCTTTTCCACAAATGGAAAGTTTGCAAGTTGGTGTGTGACACACTGATTTTATGGGAAGTGCAATGTAATCTGACTAGGAAGAATAAAAGAAAMTATAAACTGCCTTGACTCAGCTAATATGAGATATCTTGTTGTTATATCACGTCAAAATGATGATGGTATATGATATGAATGATAGAAATGAGAATGATGAAGCATAATTTCCTAATATGGTTTAGATTGTTCTAGTGATAAGTGGTGTAAAGACAGGCATCKATTTTATGTAGTTTTATTTTAGAATATCTAGAAGACTTAAAGATAGCAGATAGTGTCCTGCAATGTTCCTTAAGTCCTGAATTTTAATTCTGCTGAAATATGTGAACTTTATGTTGTATTTCAGGGACAAAATATAATACAAACAAGGCTGAAAATCTCAAAAATCTGACCTTTTTATTTTTTGCCTCATTATCTTTTTAACTAGAAAAATAATGAAGTTTGTAGGCCCTCCTTGTACTGAGGGCATTATCTAGGAGGGCATTAAAAATACATGATATTGCAAGAGGAGGAAAAGAAGATGTCTTTCCATAAAAGTGAATGAATGATCAATTAAAATATGTATTCACAGAGCAATTCAAATTTATTTTATATATATGTATATAAACCACACACATATATATAAACCATCTATCAATATATATAAACTGTATATATATGTGCATATATATATATAAACATTTTTTTGTGCATGGGTTTTTTTCTTTTTAAAGAGCTTTACTGCATACAAGAAAGYGGTTAAATGCTCTCAAAAGTGAAAGCTGAAGATAAAAGCTCCTCCAAATATGTAGTAGATAGAGGTATGTTTTGCTTCTCCCTGTACTAACAGAATATCTCTATAGAAGTTAACTGAGAGCAATTGCAAGCGTATATGTATGGGCCTATCTCACTCCCATGATACCCTTTGAGGGAAGTTGATAAGAAATTGCATGTGAGGGCTGGTTTTTGCTCTTTGCCTGCTTAGAAAGTGCCTGATGTCACTTTATAACTCTCTTAGTTTTATGTCTGCCACAGATTTTATGTATGCATTTTCTTTGAAAAAAATATTAACTGATCTTATCTTTCTCATTGTGCTAATATTTAGCAACTGACATCAAACAGATCAGACATTGTGCCTTTCACAAAAAGGGAAGAATATTTGTCATCTGCTCAGGCTGTCTCTTGACAAAGAGGTGTTAAATAGGTCTTTTCCAACAAAAATACATTGGTCAGTAATTCATATTGAATATCTGTGAAAACTGACTTGTGATCTGATCTTGCATTTAGAGAGAGCAATGATGAGAAACTGCCATAAATGCAAATGAAACATTATTTATGAACTTTATGCCGGTTTTTAACAATTAAAAAGCTTTAACAAGGAAAAAGCAATCAAATTTATGAGGGCTGAAAGAAATTGCAGATTATCTACCTCATAAAATGAACTTTTAAACAAAAGGTCATATTTCTTCAATCTAATACTTTAGTTTATCTTTGATCATCATAAATTATTCTCAATAAAGAGCAGTGGTTAAGAAAGTAGTTGGCAGCATGAATAACTGAAGTTCATTCTGATTTATTTATTGAAAAATCATAAAAAGTAAAACTCTAAAGTACTTTGCATTAAGATGGTATGAGCCCCCCAAGATAACTGCTTGTAACTGTCTGTCTAAAATTATCATCAGAGCAATCACCTCTGGCTCAAGAATAAACTTTCCATGTATGTTAAAGCCAAATGCATTTGCTTATTCAGATTTTCATTCAAATGATAATTTCTTTTTTTTTAAAGGAGTGGTTCATATACATGAAAGCCTTGAAAACAGAGGGATGTGGAAAGGCGTCATAAACCTCTCACCTTAAGAGAAGATGAATCATATTGACAAAAGATGTGGATAAGTCTCACTGAACATTCTTTTTATTCATTGATCAAGTAACATATGCATACATAATTGCATAGTGCAGATTAATTCCCAAAGGAGGCTTCTTTCATCCAAGGAAATTGTTTTCCAATGCCAAGACCTCAGTTCCCCCATAATGAGATCTTAATAACTAAATATTGGTATGCATTCTTGCTGGATTGACTATTACACCACCAGTCTCTTCAGTAAGGTGGCCTGGCCTGCTGGCATCCACGAGAGAGCTATTACTGCACTGGAGCCCAAGCACTTAATCCATAGTGTTTGATGGCCTTTCAGTATATTATGTCCATATTATCAGCTATGATATGAAATGATAAGTCATGGGTAAATAACTGCTTATGGTATAGCTAGAGCAAAACTTCTTAGCTAGAGCAAAACTTTTTTTTTTTTTTTTTTTTTTTTTTTTTTTACTATTTTGCTGTCTTTCATCCCTTGCTAATCAATATTTCTAGAAAATCTCAGTTTTTTGACTATGCAGTTATTTTTCTCGAGGAACACCACAACCATATCTTGAGCTGAGATACAGGGTACCTTGAGACTTGGGTGAAATTTCCAGAGAGTTACAAGTTGGAGACCGGCTCATGGCGAAGAGCCCGTGCCTCCATGCAAAATAATACATAGAGTGCCATGGATCCACACGCCCACATCCAGCACTTGGGAGATTTCAGAGTTCCTACCTTGCCTTGGTAGAAGGAGGCACTTTCCCAGCTTATGTAGGAGGAATGGAGGAGGAATGGAGGATGAGGGAGGAATTGGGAGTTGCTGCCATCCTGGAAGGCAGGTGTCTGCGGGGTCTCATTGAGCCTGTCCATGTCTTGCTTTTCCTCTTGCTCCTGTGAGGCAGCAGGTCCTGCCAGCTTCAGAAGCATAGCCACTTTTTCCCTCTTACTTTATGCTCTGCTCAGAGCTTTCGAGTGATGTAGCTGGGATAGTTGGTAGAAGCAAAAGGTGCCTGAAATGTCTATTTGAGACAGCATATACGCCTGAGAAGACACATCTACTCATGCATCCTACATTTCCTGTGGTAATTCCCAAGGGAATGAACATGAGTGACCTTCCCAGTCCTTCACATTAGTACTTGTGCTCATTTTATTGGTTTACTTGCCCATTCCTAAAGCTTTGCAGCTGGTCTTTCAAGTTTTGGAAATGATATTGTAAATATTACAAATAATTGAGTCCACAGGCTCTTGCTGCATTTTCAGTGTTACGTGATTTATTTTTAAATCTGTCATCACCTTGCTTAATTATTTGGTCACCCTTCTCTGACGGCAGCTCCCAGGATCTACAGTAATCAGGGCTTTGGCATTCTGAAGGACCACTCCAGAAAGGCTGGAGTTCATCAACTGCAACCACTTTTGAATCTCTGATGTCAGAGCCTATAAGCCAGGCTTCATTTTTAACTGGATTGGGTGCTTTTGGAGAAGAGGTGTCCAAGAGCAGTGAGGAGAACAAGCAGTTCTACAGCCATTGTGCTGGATCATTCAGTTCCTTCCTTACAAACTGCTGAAAATCTCCAAGCTGACACATAAGAGTTCATGCCTTAGAGCCTTCCAGGGTTTAGCAGAGACTTTTCTCTTTGTGAAGAGCCAGGGCAGGCATTGTTTGGATTTCATTAGAAACTCATCAGACATGCTGGATCTGAAATCACTGCTGCCCTTGGCCAGCTGGAAAATACCCGCTTGTTGCAAGGAAACTCTAACCCACTAATTATCCTAAAAAATTCATGTAGGAACTCTCTTGACCCATTTTTTTTTTTCTATTCCTTTTATTTTCCCCTTGAAGGCATGGATCAATTATTTTCTTAGAAAAAACATAGCTTGTTTGAATGTCTTTTTTTTCTTTTTCTGGAGGTTTAATCATCACTAAGTGTACATTGCTAAGATATGTAAAATGATTGTCACCAATGAACAAGTTAATGCTGTTCTAAGAGTCTTTCTGGTAGAGAGAACCAAATTTTGGGAAAAAAAAAAAAGAAGGCCTCATGAAATTGCTGCTCATTGTAAAATCTGAACCTGAATCAAACTTTTAGAATATGAAATATTATTTTTCTTCTATATTTTTCATTATTTCTCATTTTTACATGCATCTGCTCTTTTATTTTCCAGTTGGGATAGAAATGAAGGGAAGCCAGAATACCTAGACAGGAACTGGTAATAGCCAAAATACCGAGACAGGAACAGTGAAAGGCCAAAATAATAACCAGAAATAGGAAGTACTGCACATCTCACAAGACAGCCTCCCTACTCTTGTGAGATATCCAGCTAGTGGTGCTGATTGAAGAAGTTCAAATTATTTGGATAAGGTCTGAATATTTGTCTAAATCTAATCTTTCTAAATCTAATCTAATCTAAATCCTTAGGCATTTAGTAGAAGCAATCATGAAGTCTGTATCTCTCATAATTTGCTTATCACTTAAATAAATGCTATTTGTCAGATTTTAAAGCAAACTTGAAATAGTAAGAACTTCAACAAAATATCAGAGTTGCTTAAGAGTGGATGGTCTGTGTCTTCTTTCCATGATTCTAGGTGAAACTGTTCTTCCCAAATAGATGGAGCTGGTAATCTTTGTGGTTGTGCATTTATTGTTTGGACAATTTTGAAGTTTTATTTTTCTTTAGTTGGAAATTGACTTTTGAGACAGAAATAGAAGTAATAAGAAAATGTTTTAAGAGAAATGAGAATGGCCAGATGACTTTCTCTTGTTCTTAGTGCCACTTCCATTTGTATGACTAGTCACTGGAGAGGTCACCTACATAGTAGTCTAGCACATGCTCTTTTATTCTTAATTTGCTCTCTGCACAGAATATAACAATGTTCAGAACCAATAAGTTGGACCCCAGTCTGGTATTTGATTTTCTGGGTAACCAAGGAAATGTCTCGGAAATTTTATATCATTGCAACAGCTCACCAATCCCTCTCTTCTAAATGAAGGCTCTTGTCTGGTCATCCCAATGGAAGCTGTTCCTGGATATGAAAGTGACTTAATGTAAATACCACCACAATTGCAAAAAAGGCTTTAGGGGAGAAATAACATGGAGAATTTTTAATTATTCTGTGCTTTTGGTCATGATTTTTGATTCATAAGAAGATCAGAATATTTTGAAATTTGTTTTCCCAGTCTCTTCAGGAAATGGACACCAGGAATATGGCTTTGTTTGTAATCTATCCTGAGGCATACAGAAATGCTACAACTTTTACTTAGCTTAGCATCCATCATTTCTTTTCTTCTGGCTCTTTGAAATTTTCCTTGTACTAACATGTAGTAAATGTCATTATTGTGGGCCAATGTTGRTAAGATGATCATTTCTTTAAAAAGTGTTTTTAAAGCACTCAATTTCTATGCTAAGTTAAAACCTTTAGATAACATACCACTTAAAATGACAAAAATAAACATAGTGCAATCTCTGTAGTAACAACATGACCAACAATATTGAACCTGAGGTGGAGGGTGAGAGAGCAGAGATAACAGCTGTTTTTCCTYGCTTTTTATATTAGAAAAGGAAAGTATTTTCTTGGTGTGGACTTCATTCGCAAGCCAGAGAGGGTAAAGCTATTCTTTGTGTTGATTTCAGGCCGCCTTGGACCAAAATTGTTTACAAGTTAGTAATTTATTGTGTTKTGTATGACGAGTATACATGTACATAGTAAAGAGACAAACTGTGACTTTTAAACACTGTTAGAATAAACCATAAAAATGTATTATTGAGAACTGTCTTTTGAAACAGTCACCACCATAGTGCAGGAGAAGAGATTGAACAAAATATTTATTTTTTGTTTTAAGCCATGTGTGGCCTGTTAGCTCAGTTGGTTAGAGTGTGGTGCTAATAACCCCAAGGTCGTGGGTTCAATCCCCATACAGGCCAGTAGTTTTTCACCTTCTTCCTTGCAAAGGTGGTGCAAGGACTCTTCCACTRCCTATGGAAGAGGAGGTGGTCATTGGTGCTCAGCCAGGTACGAGGTGGGAAGATTCTGATCCTTCGGTGATGGAATGGCTGGTTCTGTAGATGTGGGGAGAGCAGCTGGAATCAGGGAAGTTTGCAATCTACAAAGGCTACAGCTGCTAAGTCTTCATAATTCCTGAGTTAGGAGTTGTCTTAATTCCTGAATTAGGAAGCCTGTGAGGGAGGTGGTGAAGGCACTGAGCCGGTGAGATGTAGCTTTCCTCACATTCAGAATTAATGAACTGATTTCAATGGCAAAATCAGTGTTTGTTATTGATATAGTTAAAATAGAACCCAAAAAAGTATTAATCTGGAGCTGTGAAGTTATGCTTATTCCCACTGGTTTTATAGAACATGCTGATGAAGAGAATGTAATAGGAATCCACGCTGCAGAAGGGATATTATTTTATTTCATTCTTTATTTTCTTTGTTAGGAAGGTTTCATATCTACAGTATAGCTATAAATTAAATAAATTATCTATATTTTAAGATTAAGCAGTCCTCAAGTTTCCCTCTGAAAGAGTGCCTTAAATGACATGTGAAACTGGTAAGTTTTGATGGAAAAGTCTGCATACACATAAATGTAAATTGAATTTTAAAGAAACACTATTGATTTCAGATCCTCGGGCGAGAATATGGAAGTAACTAGAGCCTCTGTTTTTTCAAATTRTCACGAATATCATCTGGCTAATAAAAGTTTCTCCCACATTGTCAATGCAAATGCCAAATATACATATTTCAGATTGACAGATTCACATTGATTGTAAATCACGATAAATGCCCTTCACTGTTACCTGTGCAAGTAGGATATAGATGTTGAGGTAAACATGGAATTATAACAAAATACTCACACTTGGGGAAACTACTAATCCAGCTCTCAATGCATAATTAAATCACTGCTTTTTGCCACTGCTTTTAATGACCACAAACAAAACATTAGAAAACTTTGCTTACTTCTTGATATGAAAAAAAAGTATCATTACTTATACTTAGAAGGAATAGTATTCTAGTTTAGTAGAATAGTTTAGTTTTGGTAAAAATGTGATGGTGAATTTTCTTTTTCCAGTCTGAATATATGGTCCTATTTTTTTTTTACAGTGCCCTCTCATGTTAATTCTCCATCTGATCACAACATTTCCTCCCCAACAAGAGAGAGAGCAGAAATCCAAGTGAACACACAGAGAACTTGTGTGTCTTGGCAGCTGTGATTTGTACACTAATACATATTCTGTTCACGCCAAAGTCTAATTTACTATGATGTATGCAGCCTGCACTGCAGAGTGAAGCCACAACGGGACCCTTCGATGAAGTCCTAACCCTTAATTAAGGCACGTCCATTAGAAAAAAAAAAATGGACCCTGCACCTAGAACATTTGTTTCTCAGTTCCAGATAGCTAACTTCCCACAGGTTTTTCTGCTTTCCAAAAATCAGCAGCATCTTTGAACAGCTGACAACATTTTTAAAGATACATCTGGAGCAGCTAAAACCACTAGAAAACATCTGTTTGTGTTGTTGAACAAAAATAAACAGTACAAAGCTGAAAGTTGAGCAGAGAAAAGCTTTTTTGATATGGCTCACGTTGTGTTTATTGTACGACTCAGTTCATGGCAGCTGCTGCAATGCTGGTGGGTGGATCAGAGCATTGCTGTTATCTGCTGTACATGCGTGCACATCACCAAGGGGGCCCTGTGAGCTTTCAGCACTGGACTCACAATGAGGTAGGAATTAGATTTGCAAGGTACAGTAATGCTGAAGATTTCAGCAGAGTTGCTGTATGCAATTCACAGCACCCAGCAACGGGACTCTGGGACTCATCTGTAAGGCAGACCAGTGTTCTCAGCCCAGCAGATTAGATTCACCAGAGGCACCACGTTGACTGAGGGCTCCTATGAAAGCTAGAACGTGGGGAAAGACAAATACCAGAACTGGCCCAACATCGGGGCACCAGAGTCTTATTTTAAACTTCAGAGAAGTATTTCTGTCTGCTGAGCCCWCCATATCACCTTGGCTTAGATAAGCTCTTTTTTTAAGACTCTATGAAAAAAAAGGAGACCCTTCTTTTAAAGGAAAACTTGAAAGACACACTCTGATGTCCTGGTTGGTGTTTTGGTTGGAGTTTAAAGCATTCCCCGAAAATTTTGGAGACAAGGTACAATTTACTCAACCTTTCGGAGAGACATGACCTGCCCTTATACTGCTCCCAAAAGGATGTCTCCAACACAGTGACATTTTTAGATGCTTAGATGTTTCTCCTGACACAATTCTAACTACTATCCATTAAAAACGAAACAAAACATTGCTGACCTCAGGCATGTCATTTTAGACTTACACCATTTAATTCTCTGTGAAGTTCAGTATATATCTATTATTTATATGACGGATGCTTTGGTAATGGAACAGATAACACTAATTGTGACAAAAATAATTTATGAGAAACTAGGTTTGTTCTTCATTTATAACTTCTGTAAAAAGAGAAAATTCAGGATGTTCACAGACCTAGAGTTCATCTCAGTCTAGAATGAGATTTAACTACTTTAAATTGAAAGTGAACTGTTAAGTATTTATAGACAATTACACTGAATATGAGAGGCCTGTTGATGAGACTGTTTCCTGAAGGTGCTGCAGATGTGGTCTGAGTTCCTTCATGTCTTTGAAGAGGTCTGAACTCACATTCTGCAGCCACTCTGGGAAGTTTAGAACAAAAAGAGACACACTGGTAAGAGGCTCTACTAAATGTGAACAAACATTCTGCCCATTTTCTATTGATATGCACTGTTAGACAGATTGCAACAAGAGCAAATCCATACTTTAGGTATAGAAAACTTTTATAAGGAGCATCATTTGCCTTAAGGCACTGGAAACAATTGTGCGGTTTACTTCAGTGCTCTAGTTATCATACCAGATTAGAAGTGGTAGATGGCGGTTTTGTTTTTGGTCTCAAATATTTTTTTCAGAGTTTGTATCCGCTGTTCACCAAAAAATCTGGCTACATATTTGAAATTTTGAAAATCTGAAAAAAGTTTATGCCAATTCTTATTATTTTCTTTTTTTTTTCTTCTCCCAGTGATATGTACTTTCTCTGTTTGAAAACTGTTGTCCTCTTAGAAAAAGGTTTAAATAGCATAAACTCAAATTGCATGACCCTCCATCTRTTACTGCTGATGATCCACTAACTGTGCAGGCAGGGACAAATTTATGCTTAGCTAAATATGCACCTCCTTTCTTCTGTGGAGCAGCAAACTCTGGCAGAAGGATGAGATGAGTAGCCTGTCACTCAACTTTGCCATCCGCTCAGGCTTTAAGKTCTTGCCACTCCCATCAGTCTACCTTACCCACCTCCTCAACACAGGACCAACTGTAGCTGGAGAACAGAAAATGGATTATATGTCCAAATTTCAGCTTCCATTTGCAATGGCAGCTTTTGATGCAATGAACATATTAAAAAATAAGTGCCTGGTGTTACACAGACCCCGTGAGAATTGTGTGTCTCAAAGTGATCTTGAGATAATTTTTCTACCATATTTCATTCTTGGACAGATCACAGTTTTTACTAGCTGCTGATTCAGAAGGGGAGATGGATGCTCTTTTTCTGCAGCAAAGTAAATAAATAGAGCTTTAGAAAGGCAGAATAAGCTCCCATTTGCTTTCCAACACTTCTGCAGGGCTCCTGGGGTTATAGACATGTTAATTCAAATGCCTGAGAAAATATGATCCAGTTCAGCGATAGGTTTTAAAAATAGATTTTTTTAATGCAATGGAAACAAAGGTTGTCATGAAAGATTCAAAACAGAAGAAAACAGCTTCTTCTTAAATCAGTATAAATTGTCTGTGTGTCATGGCAGTGAACGTGTTCTTTTTTTTTTTTTTCTTCTTTCAGGAACTACGTAACCACAGAGTTCCTGTTTACTGTATTTCTTAAGGATAAAGTTTTCTGCGGTAAGAGACACCTAAGACCATTAGGCACGCACACTACAGATCTAAAGAAAGTCTATTTACCAGAGCTTCCAGGAAAAATATTGACAAGGCAGTAAAAATACTTTCCTTGATTACTCAGGCTCATATTTTAAACCTAAAATTACAGGAACTTTTCTCTTTTACTGATTTATTTTTAGCATCTTTCTTTTTTTCTTTTCTATTTCTTCTTTTTGCTTACCTTTTAAAGCATGGCAGATATCCATTGATTTTGCAAACAAGAATCAGATTTTGGTAAAGKCTTCTAATAAGGTTTATCCGTTTTTGAGTATTTTTACTAAGTCATTAGGAAATTATCAATAGAAAGTAGATTATCTTTCTCCTAGAACTGTCAGGTAAAGCTACAGTGTATTTCAAAGAATATGGACTCTGCATCAATCTGCTTTTTAAAAACACAAGTGGTGATATCTGTGTAATGAAACTAAGCTGTCTACATATTTATGTAGCACATATTACTGCAAAATCTGAACGCCAAGCAAACACTGAAGAATTATCCTGGAAGCTCTTTGGGGAAGAAAAATATTCAACTTTTAACATATGAAGGCACACAGATAAATTAAAATGAGATCCCTCAGTCCTAGACAAGAGGGAAACTTCAAACTTCTTTGAAGTTTGTTTTTCATTGTAGAAGTGTGCAAAACACTGAACTGTCTCCTGATGTACCCTAGCAAACATGAGGGATCAGTACCTCAAGCCCAGCCCGAGCACCGTCCAGTTTGAAGATTCTGTCCTGTGAGGAGGAAAATGGGGCTCTGCTCTTCTTCAGATAACTAGATGTTCTCTGAGTATATCTTCAGGCAAATCATTTGCCTGCTATCTTATTGATGCAGTGGAAAGTTTTAAAGAGAGCTTAAAATACACAGTAATTTAAAATATTTGACCTAAAATTTTCCCATCTTCTGGTAGATATCAGAAGGGGATATAGATCATACATTAAAATGAAAGTCAATTTGTAAAGTCCACCAGGGGAAAATATTTGTTTTAAAATGGTACCTAGAGCAGCGCCTGTGTCAGCCTTGCCTGTACTTGCTCATCATTGTCTGCAGGTCGGGCCTGGAGTTGAATCTAGAGTTTGCTTTAGTCTCTGTGGCTTCATGAAAATGCTCTGCATCCTGCTTTGATCAAGTGAAGCTCTGAAACATCAACCAGAATGGGAATTTTAAATTTTTCGAGTATCTGAAGTCATAAATCAGAGTCCACATGGGAAGGTAACACAACAGCTCAGCTGGTCATCATTGCTCAGATGACCATCCTATTGTGGTARAAGAGGCTTGCCAGGAAGTAATGTTGCTGGTGCTTGAGCTCTGCATATGTCTTCCCAGTGGATGCTTCTCTTCAAGCCATACCCTTTCAAGTATTTCATAAAATTTCTAAATTAGCTAATTGCCATGTGATCTTACAAGAGAAAGTTCATATATGCACATCATCTCCTAAAATATTTGAGGAACAGTAAAATAAATAGGAAGAACTAAGCTTTTTTTTTCACATAATCAATGCTCAGAGGCAAACTTCAGGAAAACAAAATCTACAGAAAATATTAGCTTGTTTTGAAAGCATGCAGAAAAAAAAGATTTTAATGTTTTATATCATGAATATATATATTTACCATGACCCTCCAAGAAGATATTCAGGACTGAGGAGGATATTCAGGATTGATGCGTGAGGTCTTTAAACTCTCCTGCTCACTCTTTATGACATATGCTTGTATCTTTTTGTCTTTTATTATAGATATTTCCTGCATTTTAACATAGGCAGCATTTTCTGTGCAATGCTAAATGAGATGCATCTTTGCAATGGTGGCTTGTGACTGGACAAGTCAAACTGTATTTCTGGGAGATCATAAGAAGTAAGTTTGCTGAATTCATGTACATACAAATAGAAGTAATGCATCATAACTTTGCTGAAAGCTGCTTTGCCCAGATAATGTGGTATCTCAAACCTTTTGGACAAATGTAAGGAAGGAAATATTTTGTTTCAGAAACACATGAAAAAATATAGAAATGGCTATAATATTTTACTATATTTTAAAAATACAGAAATKACTATAACATTTTACCTTTAATAACAAGTAGGAAGTGTTTAGAAGAAAAATGTTACCTGAATGAAAGGAATTATAAGATTACTGAGTTTGAGAAAGGTGTATGAGCAACCACACAAACAACAATAAGTGGCAAGAGAGATAGCAATTATTTCAAGGGGCTCTCATAAAGACACGCTTGCAAACTGCATTCAGGCAAAGGAGGTAAGTAAGGAGAGCTTTYTAAGGATCTGAAAGCCTCAAAAGAGAAGTCAGGGTACATAATTAAAGCTCAAATTAAAAGTCTGGAATAATAATACAAGGAGAACACGGAAAAGATGATGTAGGAAATGGTTTTCAGACAAATATGTAAAAGTCAACAGAAAATACAGAAGTCAAAGGACAGAAATAGAAGTCTGAAACAAAATGGGAAAAGAGAGTGAGTAATGAATAAATCCAGAGACTAAAGTAGTCCATCTCTACTCCAATATTTCCTCAGAAAAAGTAAATGTAGACACTTATTTCATTTTTGCAAGTAGAGCTGTACAGCAATTGAGCTGTACGTCCTGCTTAATCTCGAAGACATATCACTCTATATACTCTCATGAACTATTTCTGTGGTCATGATAAATTTAAGACTGGTTTTCAGGTAGCAAGCAATTCAATTATCTCTTCTCAGATAGATCTTTTCTGGTATAGGCAGGAGAAGAAATCATCATAGACATTCATACAGTTCCTGGAGTATCTTGGATTTAGGACAGAGACATGTGGTACCAGGAAAGCCAGTCATGGGCTGAACTGTGGATAAATACAATTAGATGCAAGGCCTCATCTCAGAAGAATGTTAACAGAAGGTGGCTATAATGGGAAACAAATGGTAACCTTGAAAAAATAGTAATTCTTATGAAGTCTGCTGGGAGCTCTGAGTTCATGCAAAGGCATGTTTCAGTGTTCCTGTGTTCACATGATACTTTTATATCCAGAAATTCTAGGTCTTCCCTGAGCATCTGGTGAAAGAGTGAATTATTTTATTTTTCCTGGTTCAACTGAGAAAATGTCACCTAAAATAACGAGTGCAGTGCCTCAGTTTGTGAAACAGGAAATGGGCCGTGTTACCAATACCACTCTGATCCTGACAATCAACATGTGCTATAATTTTTCATGGAAGGTCGAAAGACTATCCCAAAGAAAATGTTTCTACAGTGATCACATTGTGTTTCCCATCTAAAAATTCAGTGCTCAGCAAGGGAGAGATGAGCATATGTCTTGTCACCAAAGGTATGTGAATGGTTTTGTGACAACCCAGTTGTGCTCATGCATATTGGTCTGACTAAGGTAGCACTGTCCTTTCAAGATTGCCGATCTTGCAACATCTTCCCTGGGCAGTCTTGCCTCTAAGTTAAATGATGTTATATGAATAACACTCTAAGGATGTTAGCCTCAGATAGGTCTTACTGTCCGGTGCAAAATCTGTAATTTTTCTGCTATTTAAAACCAAATAGACCTGAGTTCTCAGAGTACTTTGTGATGAGTATACAAGCCTGCTCAAATAAGAAAGTCATTATAGCATATTAAAGAAAAAGTGGTTTTATGTAAAACGAATATATATATWTTTTTTTCCTAGAAACCTTAGCTATGCTCCATAGGTTGTCACAGAACTCAGCCTTCCACCCACTCTCCACTCCTTAGAGTATTAAAAGCTTCATACAAGAAAGTATTGTCTTTACTTTCCATTAGAGAAAGTATCCTTACCGCTGCTATAATCATCAAGGACTGCAGAGAATATATTGTGACCTATATCTATAATGTCCTTCAAAACTCTCGTAGATACATAGTCCAGAATAGATGAAAATCAGCAGGAAAACATGATTTTAGTGACTAGGCAAGAATTCTGATGCCTTGCAGCCATTCTTTTTGGGTAATGAAATCAATAATTTTAGAAAGTTAATTTGAATAGGCATACAAACTATCTCAGTAACTGGGATCATAAGGAGATGGGCCATTCATAATTCCTTAGTGACTGAAAATTATTTTCTTTTATCTTAAAGTCTGAGTGCTGCAAAATGAGACCCGCATCTAAACTTGGAGCTTTACTATTGAATGAATTGCAGTAACAAATGCTCCTTCTAAAGGTACATAAAATGATTAAAGGTGAAATTATGTGCAAGCCGAGGAATTCTCATCTATTCAAGTAGGGACAAGTTTTACTTCTAAGACAGCTTGCTACTGTAAAAAATGGAGAACTTAAATTCCAATCCAATGGATTTGAATTCCTTACAAACAATGAGATTATTCAGCTTAAGAATGTTATGGGAAAAATGACATCCACTTTCCTCTATTAATGAATGCTTAATAATTAGTATCTTCTGAAATTAGATGTAATATAGCATACTCTTACCCTTTGAACAGATGTCATTTAGGAATCTGAAACATCTTGTCCTGAAGCATCTGAAACATCGTTTTCCTTCTTTTTCTGCTCTGGAATTTCTCATCATGGTATTGCAGCCCAAAAGGGCAATATTTCATTTCAGATAAATGATGTGTTTCAGATACTTATCTCATAGCTTGTCAGACTAAAAATAGAAGGCTTGGGAAAGAGTCATTCCCAGTTTTCCAGCATGACTTGTTCCTAGCTAAGAAGAATCCATGGAGAGAAAGGCTTAAAATCATGACATTTTTATGTATAGGAAAGTGATCTGAGATCACTTTATGAAGTTCTTAAGCTTCTGCTATTGAGACTGCAAGATTCTCAATCAGCTGGACTCAGAAAATAAAATGCCTGGTCTCTTAAGCAAAAGCACACTAAGAAAAAATTCTGAAATTAAAAGAAAAAAATACAGAGCAAGCATCTGCATTTCTGTTATGAAAATCTTTTTATCTTTTCAACATCTGATTTTGCAGTTTAGGAATCTTTTTTATTTCTTTCTTATGTAAGAAATAATACCATGCTTTCAATCATATGGTTTGTGGAATATGCACATATAAAAAAGATAAATCTTTGTGTTTCAGCAGAACTGCATGATCTATGTATGTGTAAGTCAGACTAAAGGGAATTTCTCCAGAGCCCCCTTTTCACCCATAACTTCACTGCGTCTGGTTTCTCCCAGGTTTAGCTGCCCTGTTCTCTGTGTTATCTGAAGATTTATTTTCAAAAGTGAACTCATCTGGTGGGTGCAAATGGAGCATTATATCTGTTTTGAAAGGTACATACTGCTCCTGATAAAAATATATAAAATGATATAGTGTTCTTAACCAAAATTTTGGATCACTTCAGCCCCTAAAAAAGCTGAAATGTAAACAAAACTAAAGAATGTAATGAAGAATATTTTGGATGAAAGTATACATTCGAGGATTGTTAATGCAGTAAGTCTTAATATGGTTATGAAATTTTTAGTAGTAGTGCATTGAATATCTTTTTTGCTCAAAATATTTTTCTTAAGAAAAAGTGTCTGACTGCTTGCTAATAATCCAGTATCTCTAAAGGCTGTACTATCAGAGCCCTTATGTATGTACACAGATTAGTTGAGAGTATAAAAGGCAGAAATAAGCCATTATGTGAGGCGCTTTGGAAATTCATCTATTTTACAAAATCATCAGAGATGGATGTAAATCATAGTGAGCAATTCCTTAACAGAGGTTCGAGCTCATGGTAAAAAATCTTTATATGAAAAAAGCTGTACTTTTTTTCCCATTTCCCAGATTTTTTATGTGCAAGATGTCTTGTCTTTGAACTCATCTGCAAGATACAACTGCAAATCACCTCAGTGTATTAGATGGTTGTTTTAGTTAAGATTAATACTTTAGATTAAACGGATATAACACTTCTTATTTCCTCTAGAACTCAAGAAGGCTAGTTAGGGATCACAGCTATTGTGATAGAAAACCTTATCACTATTGGATTGGTCATTTCCTACTTTTGTGGTGTCTTTCCCTGAGAGACAAAGCAGAATGGGAGCATTTTCAGAAGACTGATTGTGGTTTATTTGGGCTTTTAAAAATAAATTTCAAGATATTCCAGCTCATGATCATGATCCAAATCCTGCTGAGCACAGTATGAGAATTCCCAGGGACCTTGATGGACTTTTAATTACATCTTGTAATGACAAAAAAATCTAAAAATGCAAATAATAAAATGTGGCTTTTCCAGACTGCAAATCTCTGCCACATACTCTGTATACCTTTTATGTTGAAGTTAATCAAGCACTAACTATGTAGGAGACATCTGCATRGCAGACCAAGAAAAAGATTGTGCCAGAGAGAATTGCCATAAAAGTTGATACCCTTTATTTTAACTAGCGGGTTGGATATTGTCCTTGGATCTGCAGCTTTGCTTATGAGCAGTCCCCAGTGGAGTCCTGCTTGTGTGCAAAATGCTCCCAAGGCTTCTCAGGGGAAAGGTGGGTCTCAGCCTTTACGCAATGTATGGGGATTTGAAGGTAACAGTCCACTCATGAGAGCTGAAGAATTAAGCTGTATTTTTCCAAGAGGTCATTAAAAGAAATTGTTAATGAGATGWTTGCGTGAGAAGCACTAGCTGCTCTGCACTTTTATTTGCCTTGCCTTGCCTAGCCTAAGAAGATTTGGAGCCTTGCTCTGGAAGCTCAATTCTGAAGATCTGGAGCCGACTGCTGTTCAAGAAGTGTACTGAAAACACRCATTTGTCCAGCAGCAAAAAGGTCATTGGACATGTGCAGGACCCATGAGGCTCTAGCAGAGTGTGCCAAAAAGAGGAAAGAAAACAAAAGGACCCCTCCACCCCCCAAAACTTTGATTATCACTTTGACTTTTCCTGCAGGGAGCTTATGTTTTAGTGAGCAACAGACTTTCCAGGGAGGGGGAAAAGGAGAAGTGCCAGACAGAAGGGCACCAGGTAAAGGTTTATAGTAGTCTTGTAGAAAAGCCTTGTTGGTTTTTCAGTTTTCTGCATAGACTGACACTCTAAAGGGCAGTGTAGGAAAAATCTGATTATCAGACGTAATATTCACACACGGTTTCTGCAGCTCAGTCTGATCTTTGGGTGTATACAGAGTTTCAGTGTTCCTTAATAAATTACCTCTTCTTGTAGCAATTAACCCCYTTCCGTGAGGGTTCAGTGTTTACCTGGGGCTGTGCCAGTGCTAACAGCTATGGTTTAACATTCTTTTTAATGGCTTACAATTACTACTGAGAGCGAAGGCTACATAAAATATTAACACWTAAGCATCTTTTACACTCCTTTGAACATTTGATTGTATGTATAATATAAGTGACTTTTCATTCTTACAAACCTGTTATTTGCTTAGAATTCCACTGGACCCATGAAAATGCTGCAGTTAAGTGGTTTCTGTTGATTTATTAACTTCCCTCAAAGTCTGATGGAAGCAGCTCCATAACAAATATTGAATACATTTTGTTCTCTAAACTGTTCCACCATAATGCCAGATGAATAAAGATTTCCACATTTTTAAGAGAGGTAAGGTAACTTTGATAGTAAATTTTACAACATACTTTTTTTTTTCTTTTTTCCTCCTGCTGTACTACCCTCTTGAGAAAACCATCCAGTGAACAGCTTCTGTATTTGCAGAATCAATCTCATGGCTGTTGATTATGTGAAAGGTAATCTTTTCAAAGCATGAAGGTAGGAAGGTTGTAGTTCACCACCAAGTCTCTGACAAGCAATGTACAGATCCAGCAGCCACTTTGTCTCTCAACTTCACAGCTGGTCCTCACCTCCTGCATGGAGTCCATGGAAGCCACCTATGCCCAGGTTCATATTTTTGTTGTGTATGGATTGTCCCTGTCAACAAGCAGTGGTTTGCCTGTGTGTCTGTAGAAGAACAGATGTGAGCAAATATCCCATCCTCGCTTTGTTCTCCCATTGTCCTCATCAGCTATTCCACTAGTTTAGGGAAAACAGACCTACTTCGTCATTTCATGTTCAGTGGGCCATTAAGAGAAGCGWTAGACAAATTTTCAAAATCTTGGAATTGATTCGGGATAAGCTCTCAAATATTTGTAGCTTACATACACCAGTAAAACATCTGGGATCTACAAAATTGTCAGTAAATCTCAAGCAATACGTATTTCTCCTGATTTTCTTTCCATGTCCAGCTTCTGTTAGGTCCAGCAGCACTGTGAAAGGATTTTTCTCAGAGTATTTTGGCACACCTACTTTCAGCCCTACATGGACTTTGGAAATGTACAATATGAAAAACTAACGAATTGGCTACATGCTTCTGAACCTTGAAAGTTTTTCAGTAGTGATTTTATTCTAGTCTTCCTCAAAAGTGCAGTATTTGAAAGACATTAACAAGGACACTCCATCCTAGTTCTCTTTTTTTTTTTTCCTGTTTATGTCCATGGGACATTGCCCCCCTTTCTGTTCTATTATCTCATTTCCTTTTATYGAGTTAAATTCATCCTGAAGATTCGTTTCTTTCTACATGACATCCTTAAGTAAAACGATGTGAACAATTTAAATTGCCATTCAAAACCAAAGGAAAGCATAGTATAGATTTATTAAATCTCTGAATAACCTGATTTTTAGTTCARTGTGTCCGAAACATCTGCTCATTATATCTTCTAGCTTAACATGGAAGAAGCATTATTTCATGAAGCTTGCAGATATTCCTGGCAGTAAAAACATAGATTGAAATAAAGCAGGAGTAGGATCTGGTGACTCAAGCACTGTGGGGAAGACAGAAAAGCTGGGTCTTCCCCTCAGCAGTTCCAAGAACCTTTTCATCTAAACTGCTGATTACTGTATTTTTTTTTTCAGAACAAATCACTCAGAATTCAAGAAGAAAATATTGTAAAATAAAGCATTACTTGTGTTTCTTTTTTTGTAGAATAAACTCATGACTTTTCAGGCAAATCTTTTTAAGAAAGGCACATGAGAGCGTCTTTCTGAAAATCCAAAGCAAAGTTTTTTTTCCTATAGAAGTGTTTCCACAAATAATGCAGAATGTTTCCAAAGTTTTCCATGTATCATCAGCACCATTTTAGGGCCAGAATTCTTAAAAGCAGACAATACTTCGCTTTTGAGTACATGTCCATCCAACTTAATTCTGCTAGTAGCTTAACCATCTTCRCATTGCTAATGATATAAGTATGTGATTAAACGTGGGCATAAATCCTTTGCTGAGCTGCCTAAAGACTTTATGATACATGATGTATTGCTTTATAGTTGAATTACATATCTAGCCTCCTTTCCACCTTAGAAAAAACATTATTTTTTTATCAGTGAGTTCAAGTCAGGTATATAGGATGGCTGCAAAGAGTGAAAGCATTATTTTACATGTGCTTTCTTAGCTAAAATTGCCATTGTCAGAAGCAAAGTGGCTTTCTTTACCTCCCCAACAGCTGAGCCTTCGCTGTTATCTCTCCAGTAACAGGTTAAGATAACATGCTGGGTGCCCTTTTCTCTTAGGAAAGGAGGTCTGTCATGCTCTTCCCTGTGTAGTCACTGGAACAAAAGTAAATAGAGAAAAAAAAGGAGGCATGTATAGAGAAGAAAAGAAATCTCATGTAAATGGGAGAAATAAACAAAATGTAGCTACTGATAGTAATAGGCACTAAAATTAAATCTTTAGTTACAGTTAAAGAAAACCAGGCAGAAAAATCCCATGAAGGCATTAGCTATTTGCAAGTCGTGTTGCAGGTGAATGGATGAGCTGTCCTGGAGGCTGCCTGCCTCTGAAGAAGCTCTGCTGCTCTCCTCACTCATCCTCTGCCTCTGCTGCTGGGCTTGTAAAGGCTCAGGAGCTACCTGGCCTCCTCCTGGAGGCAATTCAGCTCCTGAAAAGAATTCCCATTTTTCAGAAATTAGCTTACTCCTTCTTGGTGAGCTGACTTGGCTCAGGCTTTGGCAGAGACGCGCAGCAGGAGCACGTGGGTGGTGTGGGGAAAGACGGTCGTTACGGTATCAATGATAAATGAACTGGACTATATGATCAAGCTATACTGTGAGGGGGCTTAATGCCTGCATTTGGTGTGCATGACCCTGCACTTAGCCTGTCTCCTTGATGGATTGCACATGTCTGGTACCTGAAAAGGATAATTAAAAAAAACTACATGAGGTGCATACAGTAACCTAAACCTACCCTATAGGAGAACCTAAGCATACCTTCTTTGAAATACAATCTTTCTCCTGAGTTTAACTGTCTTTATTTACTTGAGATTCATGGCCAAAAAATCCCTCCTGAGTATAACTGCTCTTTCAAAGCACTTGGCAGGCTCAGCTTGCTCTTTTGGTGGTACGACGTCATCCGCCCAGTGCTCAAGTCTAAGAGTACGTGTCTCAGGAGCCRGAGCGCACGGTTTGTGCCTGTGTGCCAGGCTGCTCTGTCCATCAGGCATGGGCTCCCTATGGCCACCAGTGCAAAGAAACGTGGATTCAGAAGGTAGAAAGGGAGAGCAGGGATTAAAAACAAAAACAAATGTCAGAGGGAAGTAGATCCGGGTTTGGTACATCTCCAGATAAAAATATTAAACAAATAAGAAAAGCCTCAGTTCTATGCACATGCTTAATTTTATACACTAAGTCCATTCAGCACATAAAGCTAAACAAATGTATAAGTGTTGTTAGAACTGAGGTCTGTCATGCTAGTAGTAGATAGGCATGTCATTTCCATAAGCTACAGCGGCAAATGTATAATTTAATAAAAAAGACTTTTGTTCATGTCTATTAAAAGAAACCTATAAATCCTCCAAATGGTACATTTAGGATTTGGTCCAAAAGTTACTTAAGCCGATGGAAAAGCTGTTATTGATTTTAATAGGTATTTATTATATTTGGCTATTCCTTTTGCCGTCACTCTTTCCCTCTCTGTCATCTCGACTGAGTTCCAGCCCCATCTTCTGTATCTTACCACTGTGTGGAAGACATATGTTGTTTAAATGAGAGACTTGTTCATTAGCTTCTCTGAAGCATGCCAAGCACGTCCTGATCCTAACTGAATGTTAAGATGATGGTAATAGATGACATAATTACAGTAATAATAAAATACTGTGTTCAACCCTATTACACATTATTTTATTCCACAGTCAATGAAGAAGAACATTTAATGTATTGACAATAAGGATACATATGTCTAAGTAAAAGGACTCGTGCGAACATACCCTTCCTATCTTGTTGCAATGTATTTTGCCTGTTGAGAGTAATTTTTTGTGCTCAAATGACCTTTTTTTTGTTAATTCCTTATTTCTTTATTCTTGGAAAGAGCAGTTGGACTGTTTCCTGAATGGTTTCTCTATTTTCATGAGATTATACAAACAAGTGATTATAAAATTTTGACATGGAAGATAAGAACTTATCTTTTATTTTTCAAGGATCAGTTCTGGTTTTATAAACATAAATCAAAGCTTACAGGTTTCTTGTAAAAATGTTTTGATGTTTACTGCATTATCCTTTTACCGTGGTTGAGGCTTACAAACAGAGCATCTCTGCAGACATTTTCTTTTTTCAGTCATCACAAATGTTGTGACCAGTCACACCAACTACTAACTTCAGATTTCAAAAGAGCTTGGGCTTTGGTTCAGTCTTTTGCTTGACTTTAAGCAAGTGTATATGTAAAGTCCTTTGGAAGTTAATCATTTCCTTAAATGATTTTACCCATCTGGACTCCGCTAATGATTTCAAGAGTTATCAGCTCCAGCTAGATAGTGACAAATGCCTACGAATCTTGGTGCTGGGGCTCAGGTGAGTGCAGAGGAGTTTACCAGAAAACCTACAAAGTCATGTTTACATCTTTGGATTGACATCCAAAGAATTATGAAAATTAATGTGATAATGAAGCTGAAATGTCTCTACAGAGAGGTAATAGCTATGCAGGGGCTTTCAAGGGGTATCAGATTATGGATTATCATGTAAGGCCCATGTTAGACATATGAATTCTCTTTCTTTCCTGCTCATTGGATATTTCTGTTCCTGTTAATATATACATAAACTGAACATGATCATTTTTGTTTAGGATAGACCCTTATATGACTGGGAATCAACATCCTATCATCCCATCATCAGCAGATAACACACCAAATTCATAATGTGAGGCAATGGATTTAAAATAACTGTTAAAAAAAAAAAAAAAAAAAAGATTAGGGCATCTCACTCATCCGCATTTCGGCAGTTTGGAGCTACTTCATGATATAAGACAGATTTTCCTATCTTAGATAAACTTGCCTAAAATTCTATCATAATTATCAAAGCTGTTATGGAATATAAAAGGTACTTTCAGGGAGCTGAGAAAAATTTTAAGAAATAAAAATAAAAGAGGTTATTTTGACACTTGAATTTCACACTTAAATTTTTCTTCTTCATTCTCAGAATAGCTGCTGTGTGCCATGAATTTTCTGATTTTTTTAAATTCAATCACTATTTTTTTCACAGCTGTAATGAAAGATGGAAATAATGCATATTGTCTCCTTCTCTTTCTAACAGTTCTTTAGGGAGTTCCATCACACCTGAGTTTATGAGCTTTGGATCATCTATGGCCAGTGGATTTAGCAATAAACAGAGTGGAAATGTTCTTCACCAGAATTCAAAGTGAATTTATACCAGCTTCTGCCAGACATGGTTCCTCCTCTGGCCCCTCAGCATTTTACTGTAATGACTTCCTTTGATTGGAAAGAATAGAGAAAGAAAAGCAGCTTGCACATCTTTAAGTTGAGTCTTGAAGTTTTGCAAGTTCTGCAATTCAAGGTCATCTGGATATTTTTACAGTATGTGGCTTTTCAGACTCTTTAGCTGTGCTGGAAGCATGAACCGTGGGAACAACATGCAGCATGGTGAGGTGTGTGCATAAAGATTGCATGCTGGAGCAGTAGGTCTACACTTTAAAGGAGGGCTATTTCCAGTCATTATCTTTGAAAAACTGCTTCCATTGGGCAAGGTTTGAAAGTCTGAATCTTATCACTTAATCAAATGCTGTGCAATCCCATGGGGCATAACAGTCTGATACATACCAAAAGCAGGTATAACCAAGAAGATGCTGTTGCTCAGTCTGTTTTTTCTTCTAAGAACGTTTAAAACTATAAAAGCTCTGTACCCTCCTGGATATGCATGTGCTTAAATAGCACCATTCATTTATTTTCTAATCTTGGTAATTAATTGTGGGCTCTTTCTCTGTAGATCTTTTAGTGAAATCATAGCACTTGAAGGAGCAAATGTTTTAAAACACTTGTTTGACTGAGAGGCCTACATTATTTTTATCCAAAGTATAAAAATACCAGACATGTATTTTTATCCCCCTTTGAAGGAATCTGAGGATCAGAAGGTGGGTTATACTTTCAAAAAGACTTGAGAAGGGAGAATTATAGGCACTTCAGAGAATTACTCATATCCTTCTAATGAATTCTCATGAGGTTTGTCTGAAGATGGTGGTGGTTCACAGAAGGCCGTAACAGTGCCTAGGGGACGTCATAGTAACATTTTTCCCCCTGCAAGAACCGTAGGGATAATGGGGAGCATAGAAGAAATGGCACATATTATGTAATACCTCCCCATCAGACTGCAGATGTGTGAACTAGCTTAAGACTTTTATTAGGACTTTTATTAGACTGTGATACAGTCCCTGCCTCTTTACAGTTGTCAACTTAGCCAGTTCCTCACAAGTTAGAACAAATTAAACATACCTAATGTTTAAGCTATGAGGACAGGGATAACTGAGGATAGGGATGGGAGGAAGTCCCAAACAAATAATGTGTTGGATATGTTGGATGTTCATGGAGCAGCTAGGCTTCTCCTGAACCCCATAATCCTACATCACTCCTTACCACTTCACTGCTGAAGAGCAGCAATTGAGTTTAAACCTAAGGAATATCTTCTTAAACCCATGCTGATTCTGTGATTGATCTTTGAAACATTGATAATCTAACATTTATGTACTTTTGTTTTATGCTGATTGTGTATTTATCTTAGTGCAATTTTAATGCAATCAACAGCTTTTGTATCTGAAGTCTTTTTTTTTCAGAGTCTAAAATAAACAGAAAGATATAACTATATTACCAAATGGTGTTTGATTTGTGCATCTTGTTCCTGTCTAAGTACTCCTAACAATTATCAGAACTGACATGTCTCCATGCCTGGCTTTGGTCTCCAAGACTGCACTGTCATCCAGGGAGCTGAGCTGCAGGAGAGGGTATTTGAGGGTTCAGGTTAGATATTAGGAAAAAATTCTGCAGGTAAAGAGTAGTCAAGCATTGTAAGAGGCTGCCCAAGCAAGTGGTGGAGTCACTATCCACCTGTGTTCAAAAAACAGGTAGATGAGGCACTTAGGGACATAGTTTAACAGGCATGGTGTTGAAGATCTTACGGTTGGACTCGATGATCTTGAAAGTCTTTTCCAACCATACTGATTCTATCGTTCTGTGATATGGAGGGGCCTCTCCCGGGTGGCAAGGTGGTGGAGCTGATCATCTCCCATAACACAAGACCAACGGGAACTCCAAAATGATCAGATGACATGTCTTAAAATAAGTAAAATCCTAGTATTTACTCATTATGTGAACAGTTAAACTGTTAAATTCTTTTCTATGAAGTGTGCAATTACCAAAATTTTACCTATGTTCAAAATCATTTAGGCAAATTAATGAGAGAAAGAGTCATTGGGGATGATAAAATGCAACAGGATACAGCCTCAGGCTCAGCAGTTCACAAGTCCTAAGCTATTAGAAGCAAGCTATTCTGAAGAAGCACCCGATTATTTATATGTTTCCACATGCCTCTGCAGGGAATGTGATTGCAGAATATCTGGACACTTGGGTTCAAACATTATTATCTTCTATGTATTAACACAACCATATCTGAAAGTTCTTTGAAGGTTGTACCTTCATGCATTTGATAATACTTAAGCATTTTTTTAAAGAACGCAGAAAATCTCCTTGTGTTTTCAAGTGTTCTTAAGACCAAACTTTTTCCTATAGCTCAGACAGAAAAAGACGACTAACTTTAGCATGAATATTTTAAAATACCCATAGTGAGAGAGATAGAATCACAACAGTTGAGGAAAAAGGGGCAAAAAGAAGAACAAGGTCGGCCAAGCTTGTAGGGATTATGAGTAAGGAGATGGATTCCTTGGCCTCTTTGAGCACTTTTCCAGGCCCAAGGAGAATTGCTCCAAGTACCCATCCTTCTCTTTTCAACCCTATCATTTGCCGTAGAAGTAGGAAAAGAATACATCCCCTGGGCCTATTTTTGCATTTAATTTAAGTTTTTCATTGTAAAAGCAATGCAAATTGGCTTTAATATAAATAAGAATTGAGTGTGGCACATATCATTGCAAAATCACATGGGGCCTCAGTGAAATCTGATATATTATTACACATTCATTCATTAAATCAGATCATATAGAACCTATTTATCTTTTTAAACAAATTTTGTGAACGAATTGTAGTATTTTTATATCCACTCAATGCTTTTCAGCCCAAAGCACTTAACAAGCTTAAAGTCCTGGAGCACGAACCAGCTTTTGTTCTATGTGTGAGCAGCACCTGGCACATTGGGATCTGGTCCATTACTCTAGTTCCCATATGTTGCTAGAATAACAACACCATCAGTAATAAGGAGGGGTAGAAGTGAAATCTTTCGATTTCTAGAGGAGGAGATATTGTACAAAGAAGGAAAGTTTTACTTGAAGAATGAAGTAAAATTTAACTTTTAATGAATAGTTAAAAAAGGAACTAGAAACGCAGGAAAGAAGTGTAGATTTTAAGATCTGCTCTCTCTCATGCACATGGATAACGTCCTACTTGTGATTAAGCCTATTTTGAGAACAACAAAACATGTTTCTAAACAGGGTAAATATCTCAAATATGTGAAATTTATGAGGCAGTGAAGGTACAGGTACACCTATTTACACTATATAGCTATGCTTTAACAGATACTATTTTGGTCATGAAGGATTTCTGATGCTATGTCTTTTTACAGATATAAACATACATTATAGATTATATACATAAATACAAAAAAAAATAGTGTATTACTGACTTTTGTTTGGAAGCAAATATGATTTCTTATAAAGAGTCTGATTAAATGTTCCAATAAATATTCATGTTATTACTCAGTGCTTTAAAATAGAAGGTCAGAATCTGTCTCCCTGTGTAACCAAGCTCTGATTATCGAGGAACACACAAATGGAGCAGATTATATGTAAACTGGATCATTTGCAATTGGGCCACATATGTGATTTGGACCATACTATGTGGTGGTTTCAACTCAGGTCTTTCGTTTTTTTCACTTGGGTGCCTAGGGAGGTAAGCCAAAGAGCATAACAAACTTAGGCACAGTTTGGTCAGGTAAAGGCCACCGGATGTCATTATTTCTCCATCTACAAAGCTGGAGCAAGTCCTCTGTAGAAGTAGAAAATAGGGCTCTTACAGAAAGTTGTTGAGTTTGATTTTGAATGYTCTTGGTAGTTTGGAATGCTTCTTTTTTAATTTAAAATAGCCTTTTGAAGTCAAACTTCTTCATGACTCAGTGGAAAAATACACATCCCTTTGCAAATGCAAGCAAAAACTTTGATTGGCAGAGTTTTGGTACAAATTGGTTAGTCTTCAAACACCTCAACAAGCCCAGACTCTCATAGCCCTCCAGGCTCCTCACACACTTGTTTTCTTCACTGAGCTTTCCCTTCCCTAGTGACTTTAGAGCAGCCAGGCATATAGCAATATAAATGTAGATTAGAAAATAAGTAAAACCTTAGTTACAAAATTATTGGAGACCCTGGAACCTTGTCATTAAGATTCAGGAGTCTTCATTCCTACAGCAACCAGCACTCTTCTTTATTTCAGTGTAATACTGGGTTCAGAAGCAAGATGGAAAGCACCAAAATATTATGTCACACTTAATTATTACACAGGAATTTCCTCTCTGAAAACACTGGTGAGCACTATTAATGGCTACATTGAATGTTAGGCATTCATTTTAGGACTTTTATTTTTCTGGTCTGGGACATCAATAAATTACCAGAAGCTCAAGTATTTCTCCTCTGCTAATGTTTTTTTGCACTTAGTAAGTTATTACTGGAAAATCATTTCATTCTCTCCATTATCTTTATTACTATACCTCAACAGTCTGAGCATTGAGAAGGAAAAGATTCCCATGTTTTCCTAATTTTTATTTGCAGTGCTCAAGTAGTAAGTTGTGTTATGTTGTATTGCGCACTAGCAGGAATACTGTTTTTTATAAATTAGTTCTTTTTACCTTAGTTATTCTACTTCTATATGTATCAAATGTATCTACATCACAGCCATTGAATACCTGCCATCAGTGGCATGTTTGACAGCAATGTGCTAGCATAGGCAAAGCCATAGGACTTCTTTGACCCATGGAATTTTTGTGTTTTAAAAGAATACAAAGAAAGAGCTCACTTAACACCTAGCTTTCAGAACTAAGTATTGAGTCCTGCTCACAATACAATCGAAAGATCTTGGAAGTAGCTGTGAAAAAACTTTAAACATGCAAAATAGTGAAGGACCTTTAAGTGGCCTGTGAAAGCAGAAGAATTAGTATTAATGCAATATATATGTTCAAATGGGAGATTATTGTCCTGTCAAATATGTGCGGTTAATATAAAAATTTCGTGCATATATTTATGTATACATACACATATACATAATCAAAGATGTATTGCAGGCTAAAACTGAACTAGGGTTCCCTAAAATGTGTTCAGTCTTGGAACAACTGCTTGGTTTGGGGTTCGAAAATTGCAGTGAAGTCTGAGGTATTTATACAGTATTATTTCATCTTGTGAACAAAATCATACACAAAATCATGGGTTTGTTTTGATTTTGTAAGAAAAAATGTGCAATGAATAATTGAAATCTGAAATTAATTCTCATCACTATGTACCCTATGAAAGCACAAGGGACCATAGATACTGAATCTGAAACAAATGATGCATTCAKACTGAATTTGTGCTGAAACCATACGAGCCAAAAGAAAAAACATTGAAAAAATTGCAGAACCCAATAGCTATGASCTTGCAMGTTGAGAGCATAATTTTAAAGCAAATGGTATATTTGACTATTTTCATCTCTTTATGTTAGCAGATTGATCCCAAACCATTTAAGAAATTTCTTAAATATATTTGTTTATCTAGCATTATATGTTGAATGGCATATCTAGAAATGCTAGCATTATTTTCTTTGTTGTGAAGGACGTGGTCACAATGACATATYGGGGATTATTCATTGATTTTATTGAAAATGGAAAAAAAAGATCCTTAAAGTGTTATTTTTTCCTTGAGAATTTTCTTAAGAACTAAAACACAGCTTTCAACCATCTCCACATGTGACTTACTTTAGTTAAAGTGTGTAGAATTAAATCTTAGCAAGGGACCAATCTAAAATCTATGGAAAWCTCTGAGGCCCTTTCTATTAATTTCAGTGGACTTTTGATCACGTCKTGCATGAAGAAACACATTTATGAGTCCCAAAGATGAAAGTCATTAAAAGAGATTTCTTTTATTACACATTTGTAATTTAAATGATTTTATACTTTACAGTGCCCTAGGAAAATGTATTATTTTATGTGACATAAACATAGGCAAGTGATACAGAAATCTGGAGAAAAAATATTTACTAGTACAAATAAACATTGTTCTATTACCCATTAAAAGGCTACATCGTTTGTAATAACAAAAGATGTAGTCAGGTGTTTGCTCTTGGCAGTGCAATGTGATCATCAGGCTTASGTACGTTATAACTCAGTAAAAAAACAGTTCAGTAAGATCCTATTGGGGAAAGCAGATTCAAAGTATCTGAAATATTTCTTACCTGCTTAAGGGAAAACCTTCCAACATCCCACCCTTAGTTCATGAAATCTCCGAATGTCAGAGACGAAAAGCTTTCTGTAAAAGGTATCTGCCCTCATGCAAGAGATAAGATGGTCAGCTTCATGRATAACATTTGTGTGAAACAAGGAATAAGGGTTTGTTTTTTTTTTTCCTGTCATGATCTAATAGTTTCAGACAATCAGAGACACAATACATAATCGTCAATCTTGCTCACATCGATGCTTGACTGTAAAATGACCGTGGGCTATTGTGACCTGGTGATCCAGTACCTTCCAAAGAGGCCTATGTGAAACATAACTTTTTTTGCYCCTTATTCTCCTTTGGAGTTGCCCTGACAGGGATTTGCTAGGAGGAGGAATCTGTGTTTAAATCCAATATTTTACCATGGGCACTTGCCCTACATAAATGCTCCATTGCTACTCCCCTATTACAAGGGAAATGATGCTGCCAAATTTCTTGTATTTTCTATTAATTTCTACAAAGGAGAGCTGATAGTATGGGATGCTTATATATTTGCCATTTTACAGTTGTTTTGATAAATTACTTTTTGCAAGCAATGGTTGTTTTATAATGTCCTAAAAACCAATTCTACAGATCATAAATCGTACCAGAATTGCTGGTATTACTATACTTTCTTCACTACAGAAAGAAAAGCTCATGGCAAGTTTTTGAATTCTCAAGCAGAAAAACTAGTAGCCACAAGCCCATAGAGCTTACCTAAAAATAATATAGAATTGAAATATTTTATTTATGTTAGAGATGTAGTAATAGCAAGACTATTAGCAAATGAAATGGGAAAGAGAGACTGACTACAGCCCAACTGTTCCAGAACACAAGAGCAAAGTCTAAGACATTCTTATTCATTTACATCCTATATAATATCCAAAGCAAAATTTTCTTGGCAAAACCAGTATTTCACCCCCTCAAGTCCTGATTATTGGGAATGATTCATAGAATTTGCTTGGAAATGGATATTAAAAGCACACATTAAACTTTGGGGAACAGTATTCAGGCTAGCATTTAATTCAGCCTTTGTAGACAGCCCTGAAACAATTATGTGGAAATTTAGTTTATATTGAATTTTAATAATTTTTTCCCTGACCCTCCAAATGGATATTTTACTTTACACCTCAGTTATCCACAGTCTTCCCATTGACTTTATAGTTTGAACTGCAATCAAAGTTTGCAGGTAAGGTAAACAAGAACAGCAGAGAACATTTTAACTTTCTTCCTTCTTTTTCATTATTATAACTTTAAGGTAAGGGTAAAACCATGTCCTTCAGAMCTCTACGTATATGTTTTGTTAGTATGCTTTTAGGTAGGTTGAACTATAATGAAAAAAAATGTTAATGATAACCAGTGATTTGCAGTACACTCCCTTTTAAGATCTTGAAAAAACATAATTTTATCTTATTTACTCCATTTCACATTAGAGAGTGAATTGTATTCACGTTAACTGTCATATCATGAATTCTTTTCTGTACTGCTAATGTTTGAATAGATTTTTGTATGTGCCTCCCTCTAGACCAGAAAAATTTACAGATACCTATAGAGAAAATCTTGGAAAAAGGAAAGAAAATAAAAAAATCCTATCTTTAAATTGAATATGAATGAATTTCTGAACCCATGTTGTTGTTCCTCTTTAACTTCAAAGTAAGAATTAACTTTTAAAAAATCTAAGACCGCTGAAAGAAATAAATTCTTGAAGAGTTCTTGTGTACTTAATATAAACTGAAAAAGAAAAAAAATCCTTTGAGTCTTTAAAATAATATTAGTTTTTTATGTCAGTTTTTCTTTAACATCAACTTTTTTGACTGTTTTATTGAAACTTCAATGGACAGTAGCTTATTTTTCCACAGACTTAAGCACCTGAGATTTTTGGCTAATGAATATAAGACCAGTAAAATTTCCTATAAAACGTAACTTTATATGAGAACTTACAYGATGTGTATAGAATATATTCCAATGTTTGCTTTTGAAAGAGCAAATTTCTTGGAATTTGTAGGAAGAATATCAGCTGCATTGCAATGCAAAAATGAAAATGATCAGCTGATGAATACAAATAAACAGAGATATTTTTTCTGGAGCYACCACTTGCTTCCTAAGTATTTTTATTCCCCACTTGAAGATCAACAAACACCAGGTCCCAAGTTAAAGAAATTCCTTTCTCTTGCCTTTAATGAGCAATTAATTGGACCTTAATTTGGAGAAAAATATGAACAAAGACATATTTTAGGAGAAACTTTTAGGACCAGASTTTCTTCTGCAAAGTACTGACAAGCCAGCTATTGTCACATTATGCATAACTGTAGGAAAAGATCTACCGGTTATTACAGATTCATAAATAATAGATAGCAAAACTGGACATGCTGCAGCATGCTTGTCTTCATAAAAATGCATAAGGATAGTTTTTCAGTGTCAAAAATGACAGAAACAAGGATAGGTTGTTATTCATCCTCCAGAAGGAATAAGGCCCAAATAATTAATGTACTTCCTGTAAGCAGTCCATTTTTATTAACATGATCCCCTACTACCATGCACTCCTTTCGAGTAAAATCATCCACAAGTTTAGTAACACTCCACCTTAATATTTTTAGCACAAGATCTGACTCAGAAAGCAAGAAGGGAAAGCAAAGGGAAGACACTTCCACTTCAAGCAAACTTACACTATAAGTTGGGTCTTCTACATAAAAGCTTCTGAGGAAGAGCAGGTGGAATAAGAACAAGTGCAAGTTTTCCAACAGTAGGAGTCATGTTTACTTCCCATTCCAACCTTATTTGGTCATTTACTTCTACAAACTTTTTTTGCTTCTTTGTTTGTTTCAACCAAAAAACACATCCAAACACATCCACAGATTAACGTGAGATTCTAGCCTCACTGAAGTCAAAAAGAGACTGGCAATTAAATTCATCAAAGTAAAAGCCATCAGTTGAACTCATGTTCATTTGAAAGCTTTCTAATGAGCTCTCTCAATAGCTTTGGTGGCCACTGTTTGTGTACTAATGAATAAGCTTCCAACTGTAAAAATCCATGAAGAAAAATCTATTAGTATTAACAGAGAAATAGTGGACTCAAATATATTCTCCCCCTTTCTTGTCCTTAGTGGTTCTTTCAGATGTATTTTCTCTTATCTAGATATTTTTACAATTCATTGTTACTGTTCTGCACTTCTAATTCTAGCCATGTTTTAACTTTCATTTTCTTCATTAAGTACCATTTACTATAGCTTTTCTTTTGTTTGGTGGAGACTGCTTACCACTTACCAATATTTAATATTTAGACCAACATATTTGAAAAGAATGGCTCAATTTGATAATAGACAGACATTGACCAGAATGGGAGCTAGGCTGGACTGTGTTCAAACAACCTTGACTCCTCCATGATGAGGCTTCTAGATGGATTATTTCTTCTCCTTTGTAAGTAAGGCAAATAGATAAAAATAGGTTAGTCCTCAGTAGAAGTCAAAGCATCTGAGTAGCTATCAAACAAGCTTTATATCACATTCTTTTACAGTATTTCTCAGTCATCCCACTGTTCTGCAGTTTTCATTTACAGTGAATATAAACTATCCTGATTTAGTGTGAGCATYTGCTTTCAGGAGCAATGCACTTAGGGATTCACTAAGTATGTGAAACAAATTTTCAGTACTAGTATTTAAAAGGGATTGAAACTAAGTAATGGAAATAACAGAACCCATGGGATTGATTAAAAGAGTGTTGAGCTCTCTAATATTCAAAGCAGAGTAATTAGAGCCCTGCATGACATATGACTGTAAAATGCAGTTGATCAGACCATCACATACATGGGCTTTCCTTATGGCAGTTAACTAACTTCAGAAATGTTCCTTGCATGTCATGGAAAAAACATTACTGCTACAGGAACCCAAGTCACTGCATACTGAATTCATGTTCACTTTACAGTAAATTGCTGTTTATCTGGAACATGTCATACTATTTTGAAAGTCTGTCCAAGACTTTCATGTCTGAGCAGGGCACAGTGATTACACTCCTCAATGCATCATTTGTTTCTCACTAAAAACCATGCACCTAACCACTGTCCAAATGAAGGTGTAGAGGTTGAGGGGAAGGGAAGACACAATTATCACTCTTCTCCAGTCAGACTGGGAAAGCTGATAGAAAAGCATTAAGCAAGAGCCAGGTCTTTCCCACATTTATTGCTACACCCATCGCAGCCAGTAACATTTCTTTAACAATAGTCATTTATAAAGTCCTGCCTTCTGTGGAAAGATTTACTAACAGCCATGAGTGGAAACTYCACTATTAAACCAACATACTCATGGAAATAGTACTACTAAGATATAAAAATAATGCACAAAAGTGACCCACTGATGCATTTACTGTAAAACCAAGGGCTAAAAATAAAATAACCTCAAAAAATAAGTGCATTTTTTCTTTTCCTTTTAAAAAACAGAAGGAGTTTTAGTGGATTGTAGTCTAAGAAAAGCATATTGTGATTGCAGCTAACATTTTCTCATTCAGTTCTTCAAAGACTCGACTCATTTTTACAAGACAGAAACTGGCAGTGTAATAAAAGTCTATAGAAAAAAAGATAAAAAAAGCAAAAAGAGAGAATGGAAGAAAGAATAATCATCAGAACTAAATAGTGTTGACTGATTTTCTGTCATATCCACTACTCCAGTTGCTGAACATTCAAATACTAAAAGAAAACATACCAGCGTCTCCGGAGATGCTGTGTCAACAAAAACTCCTTCTACTCGCATGATACAATATCTGTTTAACTAATCACAGGGAAATTTATTATACAGGATTTGGTGGGGTTGTTTATGGAGTTGTTAGCACAATGGCACTCAACTCTCAAATGTCAGTTGTACTCTTCAGAGGAGGAAGCACTGCAGCTGCTGGGGAATGAATGGATGCCAAAACCCAAGTTTCAAAATAGAGGACTTCAATTGAAAAAAAATAATTACTAGGAGGTTGTGGCTGTAATGGTTTATTTATTTGCTCATTTATTTATCTGCTCCTTCAAAAGAACAAGCAGGTGCTGAAGACTATATAAAGATGGTGTGCTGATGGATGTATTTTCTAATGTTGAAAAGCCTGATAGTAATTTAATATTTCTTGCAGTACGAATATCATCCTTCGCTCTTATTTCCAGATACTGGGCTTATAAAAGAGATCTTTCAATTATTAATGAAATGAATTCTCACAGCAATATTCAGATCGCCTACATTTTGCCTATGGCTCTGAGTCTGTGCAGTAATTGTTTCTAGGCAGCTGCCAGCTTAAAGTCTTACACAGAGTCTCTGAGATGTTCTTCAGAGTCATTTAATAGGGTATTCAGACAGAACTTAGACCACTTAAATATGGCCCTCATAAATTACAAGTGAGGAGGGATGTCACATAGGTCTACTTTAAATTTTTAATTCAGCTCAGGAGCATGGCTTCTCCTCACTAACTGCAGTTGGTTTTACATTTCAGGTCTGATTCTGGGCATATATATGTCCTGTATTTGGGACATCGTGAAATACATATATAGTGTTGATGCTGAGGCATCAACTGTCTGTCTCTACAGATTTAGTCCTGTTGGTTAAATTAGCTAATGCGAGAACTTCTGAAATTCTTCTTCTGTCTTTCCATCCCAGTTATAAAATTGGGATAATAATTTGAATTCTAAAAATACTCATATTTTCTGAAAGTTATCTACCAAAAATATTCATACAATCTTGTTCTTTTTAAGTCTGATTTTAAGGATAATTTTAGTCAAACAGAGTGTAGTTGCTCACATGTGCAAGAGACCACTAGGTCATAAAAAATAGAGATTGTTTATGAAGTACATGGACTATATGACTTCACAAATGATTCAGCAAAAATTTAATGACTTGCTTTGGTCCTTAAAGCACTATAAAGTAGCAGTTTTCTGGAYTCTAGCCTTTACTAGTTGTATATGTTGTCATAGCTGCATAACAATTAGAAAGGCACTTTAGAGCTGCTGTAAAGATCTTCTTAACAGCCTTGGAGTAAATAAAGAATAAAAAATGAAATCTCAATACTGTATGCAAGGCCAGGTAAAAGAGACAAAGACACATTACAGAACTGAGAAAGTAATATCAGGACTGAGAAAGAAAAAAAAAAGCAATCAGATTCAATAGGCTCTGAGGATTTTTGTTAAACAGAGGGATCCTGTGGAGAAGATTCAACAAAACCTGAGTAGAATAAAGCTAATGGTGACTGAATTAATAAAGGTTATMCAAGTATATTAACTAGACAGTGTAGGAAAAGCAGTAGGTAAAGACAAGGCTGACTGCAGTTACTCACAGAGGAGTAACTTTATGATACTAATTGACTAGTAAATAAAGTGGCAGAGGAAATCTTGTTCAGAGAAATACAAAGCAGTGCACATATAGTTCTACAAAACAATTGCACAAAACCCACCACCAAACACATATTGGTAGAAAAACACAGCAATATAAAAAAAAAAAAAAAAAAAAAAAAAAAAAAAAAAACTCAAAAGAAAAAGAAGCTTAAGAAGTATTAGGAAAGGAACAGAATAGAAAATATAAATCATCTTTATGGCACTGTATAAATATATGTTTCATGTGCCTAATAAATACTATGTGCAGTTCCCATCTCCTTATCATGAAAAAGATGTAGTAAATTTGGGATACTGTCCCACAAATTTCTGGGACAGTATCTTGAGGCAAAATGCATAATGACATGCTTGCCTGTTCTCCTAAAGCTTCCTTGTATGTCCCTTGTATTCATCACTTTTGGAGAGACTATAGTGGGCCTGGTGGATCTGTGACTTGGTCTGGCGCATCGTTCCTCATGTTCTTGACAGAATTTTAAAAAATGGAGTGGGAAGGCTTTAGCCATTCTGCTTCTGTGCGAATACTACTTTACGTGAAAGAAAGATGGCATTTTCACTGTTCTTGCTACCTTGGCATGTTAGAAGAACAAAATACTTAGAAGAGTCTGGAGAAGGTCAAGTATTCTTAATGAAAAATGAGGCAATTGTAGGATTCAAGTACAAATAAATGTTCTTCATCCAAAGTACAGGTAACTAAAACATCTCTCTGCTAGTGCAGACRTGCAGATTAAAAAAGTGCCTAAGTTCCAGAGGGACATTTTGATCACTGTGTAACCCATAGGTGGCTGGGAAAAAATAGGGGACTGACCATTAGACAAAATAGGATGTGAATTTCTCTTTAGAATGATGGTTAATATCTTTCATAACAATTAGAAACAATTATTGTGAGATTTCCTATTAAAAGTACATTTATAGGGTCCTTGCTAATGCAGTGTATATGGGGCAGTGTCGTTTGAAAGCAGGAGGGAGATACAGGTCTTCAACACCAAAGCAGAGACATCCAGAACATCCTTGGGAATGAATCTTGCCTCTTGCATGACCTGGGACTTGGAAAGGTTGGATCAGAATGACATTGTGAATCACAGATTTGGCTCTTCCTCTCTCTGTTGCTCCTGCTCAGAATCGCTAGTCTCCTGAGAAACAACACAGAAAAAAGACAAAGAATTGTGGTCATCTAAATATGTTTTGGGGAAAGATGAACAGCCTCAGGGAGCACAACTTGCTGCACAACAATTTCTCCAAGTATGTGTCACTGCTCAAGTTCAAAGATAAACATCAGAAAGCCTCTAGTTTGCATGCCCATGGGATCAGTACGTATGTGTAGTCTGAAACAAACTAAAGATATGCAATAAAAGAGTGATGTCTTGCGGTTATGGTAATGACATAGTTCATTTAGTATCTCTACGTTTGGTGATATTAAGAATCATAGGACTGCCTGAAGAGACAAACATGAAGAAAACCATTCTTTAATTTATTAGCATTAACATTCACTGATGCCTGCCATTCCAGAAAATACCAAGGATGAAGGAAGCTAGAACTTTCTAGAACAAAGAATCCTGAAAGGCAGTCCTTTCTCCATTTGTGAAACGAAACTGGTTCTGCAGATTCTTCTATACATATCGTGGTATCTCTTACTATCACATAGCACCATTTTCTTTCACTCAAAAACAAAGAAATATAGAGTGCTGGCATAGCAACTCCATTAAAAACATCAGCTTCCCACTAAGCAAGGGCCTTACTTATACCAAAATGGTGCCACATAGAGCAAGCCACCCCAGGACTGTCATTCATCAGTCACACTTACGGTTTACCCATAGAAAAAAAATATAATAAAATTCAGACTAATGATCCATATAATTCCATGTCCTCCCTAAAAACTTTCATGGATATTTAAGAAACTTCTAGGACCAACTATACAATGTTTATAGGGGAATTTTTGCTTTCAACTTTAGAGAATGGATCTGGCTTATACTTTGAAGCAGAAAGAATTGCTCTTTTCAAATGTTTAAACACAGCTCATTTAACAATAATGTTAACATTATTACAGATTATTACAGAAGCACTAATAGCAACTCTACAATYGGTGGTTAATTAGGCATGAAAACAAATACTGATTTAAAACAAATTAGTACAGTTCCCCTTACTGATGCTTTATTCTTCCTTTCCAGGCAAAGAAGGAGCTGGAAAACTGCCACCACAGAGACATTGAGGTTTTCCTTAATGTCAAGGGATCCCTGGCAATCTGCACAAACTTTAGCCCTCATTCCTGAAACTTGTTAGCAGGAAATGCAGATGTTCGGCTATTGCTTGTGCATGCTTTGTAGGCATGAAATCTATCACGTTGCTGCAGGTATCATCACGCAGGGCAGCTATCTGCTGCTTCTACTGAAGGAGAGATTTGCAGGTCAATTCAGCCGAGGGTTTGGCCCAGCTCTGACAGGATTCCGTAATATTTTTCCACTCTCCAAGTCATTCCCCCTCACTAATAGCTTTTCTAAGAGATCAGACTTTCAGAGAAATTTGAATTAGCTGGTATCTCATACACTAAGTAAATATTGTAAATTAAAAATCTGTAAAAATGTCTAAAAGCAGATATATTCATTTTTCCTTGTTACKACATTGAAGTGCATTAAAGAAGCACTAATTGAAATATTAGTCACCAAATGCCAACGTATCAAAAATACATCACAAAACTTGAAGAAATAAAGTGTCATGAATGGAGAATGTTGGGAGGGGGAAAGTAGGTCAGATGAAGAACTTTAATCTCTCTAAAGAAAGACCCATTTCCCTTGACAGGCAGCAAAATTCTCTTATGAACCATAGAAAATCATAGGAAAGAAGGTGCCTCCAACATATCCTAGATTTAAGAGCTGTACAAAAGGAAGCTATACAGCCATGGGCATTGTTAAGGCTTCTAGAGGGGAAATCCAGATGGTGTGAGCTGCACAGGTGAGGACTGGAGTATGATCCAAAGATTTTTAAAGATGTTCCTCCTCCAAAAGGAGAAATTAGCATGAAATTTGTTACTTTTCCTACTGCAATCAACAAATCTCAGTCCTCACGTCAGTGGGTAGTGTAACTGATTTGTGCTCCTTTTTTTTTTTTTCCCCCCATGATGAAGGAACTTACCAGAAGTGGACTTTCTGCATGATTTCTTTTCATCAGTCAACACAGCAATCCATCAGGTACAGAAACATCTGGGTAAACTAGTTAATGCATAGCTGACTTCAGTTAATGTTTATAATTAAGCCCTGAGATTCAACAAGCAGTGCATTTCTGAGGGATTATCACACACCTCAGGTGCAGCATGAGGCACCAGCCAAAAGCCAAGTGACTTCAACTATTCAAAGAGKGCAATAATCCCTCAGAAATCTATTAACCATGAGCGCCTTATAGCTATTATGATATGGAAAATCATAAGGTAAAAAGGTCATACCTGTGCTTTTAGTGGGAAATATTGACGCATGTATGACATCACTACCAGCCAATTGGAAATCACCATTGTTGCCCAGCATCCTTACATCATTTCATATAAGCCAAAAGTTATAAATAGTTTACAATGCTCTGAAAGTTAAACAGAGCACTTATATATTGAAAACTTTTTAAAAAAGAAAGAAAAAAACAACTTATCTAGATCTGTTCTACCTTTATGTCCATGCTTAGGTTCATTACATGAAGGATTCTAGCACTGGATATGCTTTTATGCCTAATAATAAGTACATAAATTATTTTAAATGATAGATTTTTAGTTATATTGTCAGACTTTAATGAATGTGTAACCTCTTTTCCAAGATAGGACTCTTCTGTTTCTCACTAACATCCAAACTGTATATCCTCATCAACTGGCCGCTGAATGTCCAAAACTGGCAACTGGCCACCAATTGGCACTGGTGTCCAAAATTTGACAAAGTTGGCATATTCTAAATGCAGAAATACAGTCTATTCTGGATGAATAAACAGAAGTCAGGTAATCGTCCCTTTCAGAAATTTCAGCTATATGTTGGAGATACAAGGATCCACAAAAACTTTCTGTTGAATCMTCTGTGGGATCACACTATACAAGCAGATTAGGCATACCTTGGTGCTGTTCTCCTGCAGTGAGACCAATTTGAATGATATTTTCATATTAAACTCTCTTATCCTCCAAAACAGAGTCTGTCAGGTAAAACAGCTTTCCAATTGGGAAAGGTTCTTGAGCCTTGCTAACCGCTGAACTCTTGCCTGGACTTGGGAGGTGGATCATTGACTTTGGCCAAAAGCATGTCAGAGATGAGTTTATTATGCTGTATAAAGGTCTGATAAATCAAAAATACAATAAACTTGACAAATCATATATTGCATCCAGGAATCCTTCYTGGTGTTGCTTAAATTACTAACAATAGACATGATCACAGAGGCCAAATCAGAGAAAAGAAATTCTCTTTGCTATTTGCCAAATGATAGCCAAACAGAGACTTTGTATATGATTATTGCTTCAGAAAGTAGCAAAGCTCTGTGCAGTTTTTCTTTGAAATTGAAAAAAACCATTCTGCTTACTAAAGAAAGTCCAATTTTTGAAATATTTATGTTACAGTACCAGTTGGTGACTCCTGCTGTGATAATGTGATATTAGGCATAAAGAAGAACCACTCAAATATGCTTTTTTAAACACATGAATATAACTGAACAGAATTAAGCATTCAGTATATAATGATTTAAGAAAATAAGGCTTTTCTTTATGTCTTGCAGAGAATCAACAAATACACTCTGATTAGCCACTGAGAAAAAGTGAGTGACAGATCTTAGAGGCTTTTTGCAGAGAGCACACTGATACTTGAATCTGCATTTTCCATACTCTAGCTGATGTCAACCATTGGGTGAAAGCCTAGATATCAGGTAGTCAAGACAAGCATCTAGGTGCCATTTAAGAGCCATATCTTTCAGAGAAGAACTGAAGTAGTATTCTTCCGTATCTATGTCTTCCAGGCATCAGACAGATGCTGGCTGGGATAGCTAAGGCATATTTCAAACTGCATTGCATGAAACCAAGTTATAGATTACAAAGGACCACAGCAACGGATAGGTTTATGGATTTCATGCCTAATTTTTATGCTAAGGCCATTAATGAAAATATTACAAAAGTCAAAATATAAAAATAGCTTCTTTCGGTAAGCTATGGTGGCATTATAAAGCTGCTGATCATAGAAAATGACCCTGGAATTGTTTATAAGTTGACTTTATTTAAAGTAACTATAACATGAAATAAAAAAACTCATACCCAAAAGTTCTTTATGTCAGAAAGAGAGACTTCAAGACATAAATAGGCTCAGTACATGAAGTCTGTCAAACTTTAGAATTCCCAAATATCACCATATAGSAGGCTCAGCATACTGCAACTCAAAACTTTCTGGAGCTTGCAACCTAAKGAAATGGAAACTTGCAGAGAAAAGGTCTGGAGATGGGTAGAACACTGCCAGATGGCTAGCAGAAACAAGGGGAGAGAATCATGCTGAGGTAGAGGAAAAACAGCTCTAAAGGCTTAATACATTCAAATCAGCAGAAATGACTAATCTCCCCACAGTCCCAAAAGAACTGGCATGTGAAATGTAGCTCCAGTAGCAACTGATTTTGCTGACCCAGCATATTGCATAAAAGTTCCCTTGTGACAGGATCATAGCAATTACAGTTTTGACTCATAGACATAGCCAAAAACCCACCTGACCTTAATGTTTGATTTGGAAAAAAATGTTTTACAAGAAATTTTGGAGAAAAAAAAATAAGGATGTGAGAACAGAGAGTTAAGGGTTAAAAATAAATGAAGAAAGATCAACATGCAATCTTTGATGAGCTACAACTGCCAAATACAGGAAAAGTGAATATTCTGTCAGGATAACAGAATAGTCTGGAAATAGCTCATATAGTGTAACATGGTAAATGCTTAAAAGAGAAAAAATGAGTATCCGTGCCAGAACTGCAAGCTAGGCTCAAACAATTAACAGATTTGGGCCCACTCCTCCTTTAAAACTCTCTTTTGATCTGATGTGATGACAGTATTAGTTATCTCCTGTATATATAATTTTAAACACAAGAGACAGTATTGTCTTGTTTTTTTCTCRTACTTTATCTATTGTCTCTTGCATAAATAATGTTTAGTCTTAGCAGGTGCTATCACTTTTGCCGTTTTAGAGGTAACTTACAGTGTTACATTTTGGGGACTGGGAACTGAAGCTTTATACACAATATATATAGTGCTGAACTATATATACGAACTGTAGCTTTAGCACAAGTGTTTTCTGAGATCACTCTAATATAGATCTTCTCYTTTGATAAAATTAAAGGAAGAGGTACTGGAGTGAACCTCACCACAGTCCTGTGTTACATTTGGTAGTTTGGCCCTTGCTTCTCAAAAGAGCAGACCACCAATAATTTGAAACAGGATTTATGGATTTGCTCATGTTCTAAGAGCTGTGCCACTACATTTCTGTACAATTATTAATGCACTCATTGCTTAGTTTAAGCAGAYACTTCTAAAACCCCAAATGCTGCTACGACCTGAATTCATAGAGGTTTTTGTCACATTTACCCTGCAACTACACAAATGACACATTGCTAATGAAAAAATTCCAATATCAACATCTAGCACTTCCAATGTTTTTGATTTGATTTGTTTCCTCTTTGCCCCCAAAGAACTGTTTATCTAATATCTGAAATAGTGACTGGCTTCTGACCTGCATTAGGATTCTCATTTCAGTAAATGCAAATGTCTTTTACTTAAAAATGCATCATAAAACCTCAGTAAATTTAATGAAAAGTGRCACTACACGCTTAGATATAAAGGGATGTTAACAGTCTGCTTTGTCCAAAAATTTTGAAATGAGGATCTACTTCTTAATCCAGATTCCAAATACATCACAACAAACAAAAATTACTGCTGTGCCACCAACATAGCTATTAAGGCCTTTKCATGGCTTTTATTATACTGAATACAGCATTATATCAGCAAAATGTCCCCAAAAAAGCCATTCACTTGCCCTAAGAGGTAATTAGCAAGCCTGAGTTCTCTGGGATATCACCATAATATGGCCTTGTTACAGATTTATACCTCTTGGATCCAGATCATAGTGGTTAGCAATCCAGGCCAACCAAGGAGATAAAAATATAATGTTTGCTATGTTAGGAAAAGGAAAGGGCAAAGGGAAGGGAAGGGAAGGGAAGGGAAGGGAAGGGAAGGGAAGGGAAGGGAAGGGAAGGGAAGGGAAGGGAAGGGAAGGATCACTGGAAAGGAGAACTCAATTCAGTTACTAGCTCTTCTGGGTATATCTAATAATGGTGATTATGAAAGTCAGTGACCCTTTTAGGTTGACACAGTTGATTAGCGAGTCTACTTGAGGAAGAGGTAAATATTTAGGGAAAAACACTAACAAAATTTCCATCAATTTTATATGTGGCCAGGGTTTCACTCTTCAGGATTGTTAATTACTCCAACAGTTCTTTGCACCTGTAAATCTGTAGGCTCAGTATCCGAAGTGAGACGAGTCACTAAAGGGACTCTTAAAAATTACACTTTTCTTTTTTAAAAAAAGTAGTCTATTAAAAGTTATTTGACAGTATCCATAAAAATGGAATTACTGTTCAATGTAGAATGTAAGCTGAGGTGATAGCCAGAAAAAAAAAAAGACTTATAAAACTTTGGTTGATATGGAAAACGAGTGTCAGCTTCTTGCTGCTGTATTGTTAATACATGCAAATAAAAGCAAACCTATAAGGTCTATGAGAGCTTATTTTGGATGAGTAATATTGAAGGCACCCTCATAAAATGCACAATGCAGTTCACAATCCTAAGCAAATCTCAGGGGTTTTCTTTTTGTCTTTTTCTCTTTTCTTAACATCTGTTTTAGGTCACCCTTGAATCCTACCTTCTCACCAGGAAAGGAACACAATAGTGTGCTCAGCGGAGCCCCTCAATACACTCTCACACACACGCATTCTCCAAATGACAAATAATCTCCATATATCTTCTGGGAACAATAAAAATCTTTGGATGTGCTCCCAGAGCCCTCAGGAAGTTCAAAAGTCTTCGGAGGGGGCCCTGGATTGAGGTTTTATCTGTAGAATTTTACATAACAAACTTGGTAAGCATTGTATAACAGTTAATACATATTCAATGGCAAGAAGAAAAGACATTAAAAATAACACTGGGGAAGGTCAAGTGAGTCAAAGGCCTAGCATGCTGTGATCACTTCACCACAAGGACTGGATTTTTACTGTTTTATCACATTTGTACTATGCTCTCTGGTGTTTTGGAACCACAGCTGCTCCTGGATGATGGAGTACTGTGCAGAAGTGATCTGCTGGATTTCAGATATGACTAACAAAGTTGCACAGTTTTCATATTTCAAGACTAAATTGACTGAAGCTGAACATCACATCTTTCTTTAGCAAAGGATCTCGAAGGTCTAGAAGATGATAGCTTTCAAAAGCATAGGTAATTTTCTAGATTTTTTACTGTCATGTGCAACTCAGACTTGCCTTTTGGCTCCACTGATCAGACATTGCTGTTCATGCTGAAGTTTTTTTCTTCCTTATGTCTCTTACATCATGTAATGCTTCCTGGCATAATCTGCACAGATTTGTCCAATGCTTTTGAGCTTATTTAGATGACCCCTTCCAACTGTATGTTGTTCATTAGTTGTAGTATAAAAACTGACCAGTTGACCCTTCTGGTGTCATAGTATATCACTAAATGGTTAATACATTTATAAATAAGAGGACTTTTCTATGGATCTTTGTAGATGCTTCTAATGTGAATGTTGTAATTGAATTGAAAATATCTGTTCATGCACATACTTAGAAGGGTGTGCAAGAAAAATAAAAGTTTCCTTTATGAATTACCATGCAAATGGAAAAAAGAATTGTTAGCGAAATCCCATATCTTAGAGCTAAATTAATGTGTTACCCATTAAAAAAAATGCACTGAGTTTGTTCACTGTTCATTTATTTAGTTTGATGGGTCTATTGATTGCAGAGATTGTKTCATGAGCAAAGGACCACAGGAGATGTTCATTCAGCACTGAAGTAGATATCTCCAAAGTAACGGGAAAGTGACATTCAGGTGCCTCATTAACACTAATATTCATGTTTATTTAGGCTTTTGTTTTATATTTTCCCTATATACTACTGTGTATAAGGGAGTTAAGTAACAGTAASAGACTGAAATTAGTTGACTCTGACAAAATACCTTCAGCCTCTCTAGTGAGTCCAGCCAAGTCCAATCCGTCCTGCCAATATTTAATTTCAAAATTCTGGAGACCCTATTCTGAATTTTTGGTAATTTCTTCTACACAGTCATGATAATCTGGGATTCAGCTTGTAGTAAGCAAAGTGAATTCTTGTGCTGGTAATAATGTCCTGATAGATAGTCTTTGAAGAGTGGCAAGTGTTTTGCTTTCAATCATGTGAAGTCTTAACAGTGATTGTTTTCTGGTGTAAAAGTATGAAATAAGTTTGGGTACCAGCATTTTCTAAATGCAGCTGTAATTAATTCAGAGGAGTCTAATTTATGCTGTTGACAAGTGGAGTATTAAAGGAAGAAATGCCGAGGAATTCCATAACAGTGAAATTCATCTCTTCATATAGAAGGTCAGTTCCAGGCCCAGGAGCTATTTCAGAGGGAATTTAARCCATAGCAATTTAAGTGGGATTTAAGTTATATACAGACCTACGCTTGCTTCCTGCATAGAGGGGACTTTAAAATGAAGAAATTACAAGGAAGATGCAAAGTGATTACAAGCATTCTAGATACTTTCAGTCCCCAAGGCTCAGGATATGAATGCACAAGGAACCTAGGACAAGGAAAAGGAGGGTGCAAACCTTCAGTGTGTTAGCATTTCTGTTATGATGAATAAGAGGTAGATTTCCTCCCAGGGAAGGAACGTTTGTGTAAAGGCTGCTGCACCTCTCAGAGGAACCAGTATATATATTTTAAACCAGCTCTTCATTCTCTGTGTATCCTGGTCCCTCACTACCAAATTAGAATAGACCCTGCCTCTCACACCACCAACCCAAAGCAGCCACCTTAAGTCAGCTTTGCCATCTGACCCCCCAAATCACCCTGTYCTATTTATTCTCTCTCCTTCTTTGCCAGCTGAAAATTAACCTCTTGCTAGGCCAAWTCTCCCAACATTCCTGATCATTTTCCCAACCAAGTGGTTTGGAAACATGGGGCATTAATGCATGTGCACGTGCTTTTGCTAGTATAGTGAAAAGAGTGTCTGTGGTCAACAGGGAGGGTGAAACAGGCGGTATTGCTTCACATCAGCATATAAATAAATGTTCATGATATTCTAGCATGAGCCTCTGCCTCTCAATGGGATGTAAGAGCTCTTGCTCTGCCCTACAGATTTAGAACCATGAAGCCTAAAGCTTGAGTCCTAGGCATACCAGGCTGTCTCTGAACAGGAGTATGGTAGGGAGGGGAGGTGAGTGGTGGTTGCAGTTGTCCTCTGCTTCCCAAAAGGCTCCGTAGCATCCTTATCTGGRATCTGCCTGATCAAGAGGTAAGACCTCCATACTGAGCTCACCAGTCAGAAGACCAGCATGACTTCCAGCTTCTCCTTCTGGTGGTGGTTTATATAATACTATGTATACTTGGAGAATATTTAGGAGATTTATGGACAAAAATACACCTATTTAAGTTGACATATCCAAACTTTGGATAAAATTCCTAAGGTGTGAATGCATAAACCCACTTCAAAAATTTAGGTCTCAACACATATGTCTTTAAAAAAATTACTCCATCAGCATACATAATCAGAGTTAGAAATGGAAATTTGCCAATGACTCAGAACTAAACACATTTGCTTTGAAAAYACCTTTCCATGAATTTTACCAGTTCTAAACAGATCATTTACAGGTGTTTGCATAAGTCTGGAAATCTTTTCATTTACACATAGAGAGGTATTAAGTTTTAGGTACATAACTGTTTCCGGAGGTGCCTAGCAAATTTTTTGACAAATTAGTCTTTGATTTTCTAGTCTATCTTTTCTTTGATAGACTAAATAAAAGAAAAAATCTAATAAAAATTCTCCTCTGCAATTCTACTTGTTAAAGTCTAATTATTTTTAAGTAGTTTTTGATTTTTTAAAAAAGAATATTTGGTGACATATGGGATATTTTTGAAAACTAGAAAGTAGGCCTCAGTAGTCTCTTTTTCAAAAGTTATTTAATGAAGTTACTGAAGCAGAAACTTATCCTGCATGAATGTGAAGCAAAGTGATTTGACTTTGACTGGTGCATACCTCTGCATACAGAGATAAACTGTATTGAGTCATGTATGGTATGCTTTTATAAGCCCTACAGCCATGCTCAGAAGATCAAATTTCTTTCTCAGTTTCAAAGCTACATTTTCCTTGAATAGAAGGTAGACTGTACTTTTAATTTTTTAACAAATTAAAATCAGTTCAAATGTGCTGGCCTTAACTCAAAGGATATATATTGTGTAACTACTTTTTTATTGCTACCTCTATTTTTAAATGATGTAGATGTGTTTATTAAAGAGAATAMCTTGGATCCCAGCAAATCCAAGGCAGCAGAGCAAGAATGATGCTATCTTCTTAATGTGCTAGACTATGATGAAAGAAATTTACACAAAAAAACTTTAATTTCCTATGRACATCTTTTGTCATCATTTAACCTCATGGTACCTCAGTTCCCCATCTCTAAAGTTGGCATAATATTTCCATACTTTAATGAACCCCAAGAGGATGCTTTAAATGACTTCTTCTTTGAAATGTACAAGATTTTAAGTACTCTAAATGAATCAGCCTTATTTATTGCTATGCCATAAAGTTATTTTATATACCACTTTATAAGAGGAAGCCAGAGTTCAGCCAAGTCAGCTGAGGATGCGATTTTTGTGTAGAAATAAAGTTAAGCTGTGGTGCTCACACAGGTCCAGTAAGCAAGCAAGAAATGGATGAAAGGAATTTGGGCTTCTATTTTTCTTGTGTTTTTCTTTTTTTCCCTTGTACTTATGTGTTTAGAAGTTCCCTGTACTTTGGGTGCATTTTTTTTGGTTTTGTTTTGTTTTTTTTCTCCTTTGGAATCAGTGTATAAACAATAGCTAAATAGTAAACATTGATTCATAGTTACAAGAGGCTTAGATATTATGGAAAAGCTGATTCTGCTAAGGAAAATACATAGCTGAATGTAATATGCTTGAAGAACCTTATTCATTCAGGGTCAAAGGGCCTTTTCAGAGAAATGCTTTATGCTGAGCTGCTGAAATTAGTTGGGTTTGTGCAACATCAGCATGTAGATAGAAGGCAAAACCACCCACCCCAGAAATGTGTTTAGGATGGCTTTACCACAGAGACACTATATTACCAAAAGAACCCCTGAAAGCAATATATGGAGGGATTCCTATGGGCCATAAGGGCCTTTAAAATCTACTGCTATCTTTAAAACAAATTCTGTTCACTTAAACCTCATCCTGAGCAAGAAAKACCTTAGTGCCTCCACATTTCCTTTGAAGAGTGTTTCAATGTTGCTCTCAGCTCTCTGAGGGCTTCCAAACTGGGCAAGCAGAGTGAAGTGCTCAGGATGAAAAAGAGCAGAGGGCTGCCCGTGTCTGCACAGAGGTACTRTACATACCTGGAGGACTGTTGGTGTCCTTCTTGAGCACTACATACAGCTTTTTCTGCTGTCATTTCCTCCGCACTTTGCTAGCACAGCATGAGGCACACTATTAGAAACAGAGTTTATTGCAGACTTGCAAACATTTATTGGACAACTTCTAACTTGGTGTCAAGTTATGGCAATATCGAGTTCCCTAGAACTTCTTGGAGAATGTTAGTATTTCAGAGAAGGCCCCGCTGAGAATTCCTCTGAGAAAGACGTGAAAGGCAACACTGTTTAAGTAGATGGAGGTAAAGATATAAAGCCCCTCTTCTGGGCTGACCCAGCAAAATATTCCATTAGCTCAAATGGCAGAGCAATTGCCTTCAAAAACCTGAAGATGAAGTATTAGATTCCCCTTCAGASTTATTCTGAGCATATCATATTGTAATTGGTATGTAATTCGTATTCTTTAATTAGACAGATCTTTGATGGCCTGTAGTTGAGCCTGTTTTGGTAACTGTATGTTTTAGTGGAAAGAATATTAAAACCCTTTTACACTCAATGGGATCAAATTTTGCAGTGAGAAGGGACACAGAAACACTTTTTTACTAAAAAGAATCCTACTCGGGAGAAATGATTTGGTTAGTGTATGAGTTACCCCACACTGTGAGAGAGAGAGAAAGGAAGAAAGCTGTAAAAGATCAGCTTAATCTAGCAGAAAAAAACTAAGCCACAATCTATGCTGCACAGTTAATGCTAGATAAATTTAGATTAGAAAACAGATACACAGTTTCCATAGTAAGGCTGATTAACCAATAGAATAGAGAGCTAAGGGACAGGCTGCTTTTCATTTTTTGGAAGAATATTATTGCATTAGTATATTAACAGCATTAATGTATTAATACTGAATGCTGTCTGAAAGGCATGTTTCAATCAGATGCGAACTCCTGGCTCAGGAGTCAGCACTTCTCGGCAGAGACCGATGTAAATGAAATTATAGCATGTGTGATACGCCAGCCAGACTGGATGACCTAACTGCTACTTCTGCTCTTAACATCTATGAATACATTTGACACTGCATAGCTTGTTTCTTTGAAATTCTAGGATGATAATTGTATTTTTATTAGTTAATTTGTTGCCATAGTAGCATTCTTAGACAGGAGCTCACTTTCTAAGGGCACAGGTCAGGTTTTTGGTAAAACTTCTCTTTTTTCCATCTGTCACATTACCATTGTTGGAGTCATCAGAGCACATTAGCTGCAGGGAAAAAAAAGGGGATCCCATGACATGATGTTTTTGAGGATCTTCTGAATCTGGAACTCGACTGTTTTCTGGCTAAAATAACCTCAAGCTGTTGTACTAGAAGCCTTTTTTGAGAAACGCTAAAGATCGCAGAAAAATATGATTCCCTTTTTTTGTACACTCTAGTGTCTTGGTCATGTTAAGCACTTTTTGATTCAGTTTAAGATATGGCATTTTAATCACATAAACTACACGTAAGAACCCTAGTAATCTTATCTTAAAGTTCAGAAAATATCTTACATTTGGAAGCTGAAGTAGGATAGAGTTAGGACACCACACAGAGAGGTACATTGTAATAATGTCATCTTTGCTGGATTATGATTTGAGAAGCTTGTGACTTGAAATATGTATCTCTTCTTTGGTTTCAGGTTTTGATATCCAAACTGAAATGTAATTAGTAAGGACAAATATATTCAAAACTTTAAAAATTATTTTTATGGCAGTGATATCATTATTTAAAAGACTGGCATTTCAGATTTTCCAAACAYAGCATTGGAAACAACAGGAAAAGGTTAAGCTCAAAGATACAAAACAAATCCAGATTTTTTCATTTCCATTTTAAAGTAATTAACCTATTTTCCAGTCTTTCCACAAATAACAGAGATAAAGGTTGAAATGATTCAGAAAATACTTGGATAGAAGCCACACTGCTCTCTGTAGTCTGATTTATGTCATTGAACCCCCTCAGTTTATATGATAAATTTGCCAATTCTGTGATGCAAAGTTGAGGACAATCAATGATTACGTGCTCCGAATCAAAATACACCTTTTACAGTGTGGTAAGTTATCATATTTCAATTCTTGCTATGATCTGTGCCAGCTGCAAGGTCTACAGGCACCTCACCTCCTGMGCTGACTTTTAACCCCTCACTGGAGAGAGTGGTCTCAGTTTCCACTTATCTTACAAAGCCCTTTTAGGCTTACACAGTATTACAGAAGCTTCATAATTATAAATTCTCATACTCAAGAGGCTGAATCGAGGAAGAGAAAGTGAAATATTAGACTGTGAGTGCTCCAGAACAGGGGATTTCTCCTTGTTTGGCATTACCTTCGTAGCGTTCAAAGAGAAAGAGGGAGGCAAGGTATAATGAATGGCTATGGGATAACAGAGGCAATAGAGACAACTCTTGCATAGTATCGCTGGGACACGAGGAGGCTGAGGGTGGGACCAACATTTTGAGAAGGTATGGATACAACTCCTGAGCAGGGTTTCTCATGGCATGACATTGCCATTGGTGTGGGAAGGTGGTCTCCCAGGTCCTGCTAAGGCATGTTTTTCCAAAACATGCATATGAGTGTTGCAGATGCATCCAGAAAGGCAGATGCAAACTTCATGGTGCTTCAAGTGAGCACTCTACAGGAAATTAAATATATGTAACAGAGAAAAGTGGAGCTAAGAGACCTCACACAGGTGGAGCCATCTGTACCTCTAGTTCGAAAAGCACCTGTTAGCAGCTTATATGCTGCATGTATCCTGTGGTTGGAAGAGTATTCAGGACACTCGATTCCCAATCCACTTCATTTATTACTAGGTTGCACCTTTTCCMACTAGAGAAGATCATAGAAAGGCAAAGGAAAACAGACGCTGCTCCAGCTGGTCCGCCTCAAAGAGAGCATTGCTCAGAGAGCTTTTTCCCAATAGGAAGTCCCAACACACTGTTTCTTATACTGAAGTCTTAARGAAGTGTCAACCTGATTCCCACTATGTATAAATTCTTTATTCAGGGATCCCAAAGATCCTCTGCGAATACAATCTTGGAAACTCWCACAGAAATTCTTACAGAATGCAGCTGTTCCTTTGGACCTGGATATAGAGACAGTTGCTGAGGCAGCTGGGTCATAGCCAGGACCTTTGAATTGGACTCTGAGTTTAATTGGCCAAAAAACAGCCTACAGGTGTTTTCATGACTGTTTTGATTCTACTTCAAGATTCAGTGAAATTTGCAGGGATACAGCAAAACCACAGCAGTGTCACACAGACTGGAAACTGTGTCTTCATTTCTCTCCTTAGGAGGAAAACTTTAGGCTTTARTTTACTAAAAGAAGATGGACTAGTTGAGTAGCCTCTCCAAAATGGACAAATTACTCAATTCTAGGGATTCTCTTGGTATCACACATTTACAGCAAGCCATAGAAAAGTTTTCAGATAATGGAAATGAAAGGAGTGAGTAATGTGAGACATTTACTGAAGTATTAGGTGTCAGTAGCTGCCAGGAGAACAGCTAGCACTTTTTGTGTTTAGAAAGCTTGATTCCCCTTGCGAGTTGGTTCCAGACTAAAGATAAGGAGGACGAAGACTGGTAAAGAGAAGAGAAGGGAAGGGAAGAGAAAGGAAGGCAAGGTAAGGCAATGSAAGGCAAGGAAAAGGAAACCCACAGTAGTATTAGCAGCACAGTAGATCTATCAATGGTCTGTCTTGCATAATCCTAATGCACTGTACCAGCTCCATCATTTATATAAAAATGGATAAATTCTCTTGACTTCAATTTGTAGGATCCCGTTCTTGCAGTTAACCAGAGGTAAACATGGGATTCACTGCTGCTTCCACTGAAATCGACAGCAAAGTGGCTATTGACAACAGCACTGCAGAATCAGGACATATATCCTCCCGTACTGCTCCCTTCATGAGTAACTTAATTTGATAAATATCAACAGAGTTGTAGATCTCTGCAGTTAGGACAGGGGGTAGTAACTTTTGGAAAGCTTTTATTGTCAGTGTTTGTGAGGAATGTGAATACGACAATCGGAAGCTGAGTGCACTGCTTTTTGTCTTTTTTAAAGTCATCAGGAATAAGGTGACTCATGTCCTTTGAGGATCTGACTCAGATTTTTTTTTTGTTTGTTTTTTCTAGTTCCTCATTTTCTTTTTCTTTATTTTCACAAGGGTCCTAGAAAAGAGAGGAGAAAACAGCTGCAAGCTAAAGACTGTAAAATGAATTGCTTCTAAGGCAACACCAGAAGGTAAAGCAAAAGAAAAAAAATCATTCATCATCTTCTCCATGTCATGATTTTAGTTCAATGTCATTGAGTTATCAAGATTTGGTTAAGTAGTTTTAAAATCTTGAGGTTTGTGATAATGCTGAACCCAATAAAGGTTATTCTGGGGTGAATTCCTTCCAAATGTCACTGCCTCCTTCCCTGCTACTCTCCTTCCTGTCTCTGATCACCCAGAGGCCTGTTTGCTCTGTCACAGCCCTGTTTATGAGGAATGTGAAGGGGACATGGTGGTCCCCTGCAACATATATGCTTATACAAAGCTTTGCCAGTGATGTCAAGCACATAATAATGGTCCTCTTTTAATAATGTATAGGGTGCAACCATATACTGTTTATGCAAATAACATGTTTGAACTATTCACCCTCTTTTTACCTAACTTATACCACTGTGTTTTAATTGATGTGGAATCTTGCACACAAATAAAAGGTCACATTGAATTTTTTTCTGGAACAAGAAATGAAAACAAATGCTAAAAACATTAAAAAACAAAAAGCCTAAATATTATTCCATGAGGGACTGTTGCATTACATTTTGAAGAAAACATTATTACTAACAAAGAATTCCTTGTTGACTTCCAGTGATGATATTTGATTAGTATGCCTACGTGCTTTTCAAGTGCTCATCAAGAACAACAGCTGGTAGTGACAAAACTGCTCAAACATCTGGTCTTGTCCTTTCACAATATTCTGAAACACCAAGAAAAAGATTTTTCAATAATTTGTGTGTAAAGATGAGATTTTTTTGATGAGAAAGTGACAGCCAAAGAGTGAAAAATTTATTCCATAAGTACCTGTTTTTAATGAATTTAAGCAACAGTAAGAAGTTACCCACACAACAAGCAATGCTGATGTAAAGTTGGCTATCCTCTCTTTTGCACATGAAGAATGGAATGCCTTTCTGTGTCACTGCATGCCTGACCTTCAGAACGCACTCGAAAGAATATTTATAAGATGTGAAATGAAAGAAACAGTTTTGTTTCTACGATAGGATCTCAAACTCAGCTATAATACTGACAAATGGAACTGGATACAATATTTCCCCTTATTAAACCTCTAAGAACTACAGCCACTTTCCCCAAGTTCCACTTACTGTGAAGAATCAACATACCTTGGACTTTTGATGACATATTGACATGAAATGGCTGGTTATATTGAATTAATATTGTTTGGTTCTTTCATATAAATACAATTCAACATGAAAAGATGTACTCATGCAATTTGCATTTTGTTGCTAAATTTAATACATAAAAAAATTGTTCCTAATACCTGGATGTTTTTCGAGGTCAGTGGAATATTTCTGAACTATTTTTACAGTCTCTGGCCAGTCCTCATGTGAACACTGGTACCAATTCAAGAAATACTGCAGAGTTAAACCTACTCACTCTTACACAGAAACGAAAACCTCATTATTTCTCATTAATAATAATAATAATAATAATAATAATAAAGTACCTATCTATGGAATAGGTAGAATGTGAGGGAAGAATTATCTTCTTTCAAAGCCAGACAGGTTGGATCTGGGCCTAAGAATGTTTTTCTAAATAGTCGCAATCTAGTTTGCATATGCAAAAAGAGACAAATAAAGTATTCTTCACTTTTTTTTTTTTTCCTAAAATATTTGGTCAATTTCCATCCTGTAAGTTGTTTAATAGAATACAGGAAAAAAAAAAAGAATATACAGCAATCTTAAATGAATTTTAGTGCTCACTTAAGTAACAACATTAGGACTTGAATTCTAATTTAAAAATATCAAGAAGAAAGCCAATGGCTTCCAGCAACTATCTTGTGGTTGCATTAAGATTTAACAACAACTTCTCCTGGAGAATTCTGATAATTGTGTTAGCAGAATCAAGTAAATTTTTTTTTGAATACCAAAAATAATTTTTACTTCAGTCAATATTTATTAAAAAGAAAACAATGCTGGAAAACTTGGGTCCAAATTCAAATTTCAGAAAATGATTAAATGCTACTGACTATTTTTCCTCTCTAATTCTCCAGTCATACTCCTGCTCTGGAAAATACATCTGCAATGAACAATGGTTTAATTCTCAAATTTATCTTTAAACAGAAGTGATGTCTGGTTCATTTTATGATTCCTTAAACTCTGAAGGTCTCTCATACATACATTTAGATAAAGTTTGAAGTAAAATATAATTTAAGCTGGTCAGTATATTATTGGCCATCCCCAAAAATACATTTTTAATGCAAAGTTAAGCTATGTGTTACATAATAGGTGGCATACATAATAGATTATTTCCATTGAATGTTATACATCGCTTCTTCATATCAAGTGCTACAGTGAGCTACTTCCACTATGGATCTGTTTGCCATGTGGGTTGCAGACATCTGTTGAACATTACGGAATGTAATCAAATGATTTGCCAAGAACTCCATCAAAACGTGCCTTGTACATTTTTCTTAGTTGAGAACATCATCCACAGTAGATTAACCTAAGGGAGGGTAACACATTGAACTGGAAGCAAAATGCTTAACTGAAGTGATGCAAGTCTCATTGTTGATCAGGCACATTCTTTGAAAGGCTCTCCTTTAAAGCTGGAGGTGGGCTATGCATTGGATGCAAAAGCAGCTAGATGAAGGTCCTTGAATCATCCTGCTGTTGGATACAGGAGCTGATCGATGATGGGTTCTGTCCACTCCTTACCACTCCTGCAGGGTTTATTTTGCCATGAGATATCTAGAAAGTCAATATTCTTAACTTGGATGATCATATTTCCTGGGGGAAATGAGAACAGCTGGATATATCTGCTTACTCTCTGATTGCAAATCAAGGGAGAAATCCATCTGCATGCATCCAATTTGCTCCTGCATAGGATCTTTTCCCAGCCAAGTATTTCAGTGCACAAAACCCTATAGAAATAGGGCCTATACACACAAGGGATGGACAATAAGAGTTTGKTTTTTTGTTCTTCTGTGCACTTGGTGTTGTTCTTACTGTCTTAATAATAAACACCTCTCTAAGTGTCCATCTATCAATCTCCTTTCTTTTTATAATAATAATAAAATAAATAAATAAAAAAGTAAAAGCTACAAATCTAGGAACTTTAAGGTTTTTGTGCCTCAAAAATTGCAAAATTGCACTTTTCATATTAAGTCGGGTCATGATATGAATACTGTGGAAGTAACCTAATGGAAAAGTTCTGGTATCCTTCATAAACTGATCTGTCAGGCAACAGAAATATGCTCATGTCAGCGGAAGTTTTACAATAAATTAGCCTAGTATAATAGTACCACCCACTTGGATGGTTACAGTTTAGACTCTGCTCATCTTTTCTGACATTCACTGACTTAGTGATTTATAATTTGGCACAGAAATAAAAAAAATCTGTCCAAAAGTGAGTACTCTTTGTGTGGTCATTTATAATTATAGCAAGAGAAGAAGAAGAAAAAAAWAAGCTTTGGAGATTTATAATTTTTCACAGTTTTTCACATCAGTGTAAGTTAACAACAATCCCAATATAGTCAATAAAATTACAAGGACGCAAAACAGACTTGGGTGATAGGAGGGAGAAACCCACCCATCCTTTCTCAGAACCAAAATATCCCAGACTCAAAATTTCCTTAATGAAAGTTTCTAAAGCTTCTAGAGACTTCCTGAAATCTTGGTCAGGGTTTTCATTAGCTTTACCCTAAAGAAAGGGACAAGACAGAAGGCTTAGATCTAAATCTAAAAGTCCTCAGAGCTTTAAGATAGAGAAGTTCCAGTGAATTCAGTACAATATCTGCTATAGATCACAGTGTATTGACTGTCTGAGCCACATGAAATTATCCTCCACAGTTATGATGAACACTGTAATGATCATATGAATAATAATGAGTATGTGTAACTGGTAGTTGCCCAGCTGGAAAACATAAAGTTTCAGTATATATCTGCCAATTGGACTTTTAATGACAAAACCACAGAGGTTTGGAATATTTGAAAAAGGACAAATAGAATAAAAACATACTATCTCTGTGAGAAACTATTTGATTTGTAAACTGAAGCATTCTAAAACAAATGTTGTGTAGAAAAAAAAATGGAAATGGTTATTGAGCACATATGGAAGAGAGTTTTCTTGATTTAGTACTTATTGCAATAAAACTTATTATTAAAAATGCAAAAGCAGAAATATCTGTGCTTTTGATTTTTTCTTAATATTTGTCCAAAAGAAATTCCTTCTCTGGGACAGGAGGGGGAACAATTTTGTAATATCTGACTTAAGCTGATACTAAAGCTTTTTGAAACAACAAGGCCCAGGGGTGACTAAGGCAGCTGCCTGAATTCCACAAAAATATATTTACAAAGCCCATTCTGAGTTCTCTGCTTTTCTGTAATGGAATCCAGCTGCTTTAACCACTCAAAATTACCTCTTACAATATGAACAGCAGCACAGATAAGTGTTACGTTAAACTGCAGTTAGATACCAATCATTGTACAGCTTTTTGGTTAAAGACTTGACATAAGAGCAAGCAAAGTGAGGAAGAAAAATAAATCTTTGGTTAGCAAAATAAAAGAGAGGCTTCAATCACCCCCCAAAAAAGTTTGATGAAACCAACATGCTAACAAAAAAATATCACGCAGGAGTACTGTCTTGAAAACACCAGGAAGCCAAATTTGAAAGATTTCAGCAGCAACAATTAAAAGCCTCTCTAAATGGTATTTTGAGTCCTTGCTTAATTAAAAAGTGAGGACAAAATATTATTAAGATAATCATCATTCTTAGCCTCCTTTTTTGGAGATCTTCAAATCCATCTGGATCCAACCCTGTCCAACATGCTCTAGGTGTCCCTGTTGGAGCAGGAGGGTTGGACTGGATGATCTCTATGGGTCCTTCTAACCTCAACTCTTCTTTGATTCTGTGAAGGTGAAGTCTCAGCTTTTCTTTCTATAGAAAAATACTATTTTTTCCCTTAATTCTTTCAGGGGGATTTCAAAAAGTGTGGTACTGATGGTGAGTTCACTTAAAAATAGCTTTAAGGAACACTAAAAAATCTAGTTTGAGTTTCACTGAAACATGCACAAAACAAAACCATGCATAGAGAATGGACAACTGTGGGTGTCTGGCTGAGGACATAGTCCTGTCATATCTGCTTGGAACAAACTGGAAATAGAGGAAGAATAACATGCTGTGAAGCTATAAAGTTTAAAAAATATAAAGTTTAGGGCCAAAGTCTGTGGGGGAATATCCTTGGTGCGAATGTTAGAAAGATTATAAAAACTATCACCAGAAACTATCATCCAGCAAACGTGCCTCTATTGTCCAGCTCTGACAGAAAGGTCTTGTGTTTGCCTTGCCCAAGCTGCGTTTCCCATGCTAGACCAGACTTGTCATTCAACTGCATGAAGGTAACAACTCATAGAAGATGGAGGTGATTAGCTGAGCATGAGACATAGAAGGAATTTCTCATCTTCTGGTCTCAAATGGCACCATGGCAACTTTTAAAATGACAAATCTCTAGTTTTCAGCCAAAATCTGAGCATTGGAATAGGGAAGAGCTGAGTGTTCTGGTTTTTGTCTTTTTTAAAATCATCAGGATTAAGGTGACTCATGCCCTTTGAGGATCTGACTCAGGATTTTTTTTCCTAGTTTCTCTCTCTCTTTTTTTTTTTTTTTTTTTGCTTTTCTTTCATAAGGGTCCTAGAAAAGAGATGAGAAAATAGCTGCAAACTAAAGCTTATAAAATGAATTGCTTCTAAGGCAATGTCAGAAGGTAAAGAAAAAGAAAATACATCATTCATTGTCTTTCCAATGTCATGATTTTAGTTCAATGTCATTGATCCCAATGACATTGAACCCAATACCCTTAAAGGATGTTTTGGGGAGAGAAGGTGGTTCTCCACTCCTTGAATGCTTTCCAAATGCCACTGTTTCCTTCTTCTCTGCTGTACTCCCCCTGCCCACAGTCCCCTTTGCTGTCACAGCAGACCTTGGGGCTCAGGGGCACTTGCCAAGCATAGGGCTGTGTGGCCGTACCAGGGTGGTGGCTATCGCCCCATGGCCCTGGGGTCTCCTTGCACTGGCCAATGCACTGCTTTGCAGCATGGGCTCCATCTCACCTCGTTTTGCACAGGAATAGGCACAGCCTTTAACTACCTGAGGAACCTTTCATAAGCAGCTGCTGTGTGCATGAATCCAGGAAGCTCGACAGGCCCATGGCACTGTTCAGAGCCCGAAGTACTCAGTCGTACATGAGCTTTTAGAGGACGTAAGATGAATCGCTGGCCTTAGGGTGGCAGTCTTGCAGCTGCATGGAGTAAAAAGTGGTTATCTGCGTATTTTTCTCGTGGCTGTAAACCCCGGTTCCCCCGATAGCACCCAACTTTGGTCATGTTCCTAGCTCCTTCTCACAAATGAACCCTTCTCTGAGAGAACTGCAGGACAAACAGCAGGGCTAAGAGCTCCCAGACTGCCTGCTGTTATGATCTGAGTCAGCAGAAACATACCTCATTCCATGCCTTATTTTCTCTGTCCAGATTAAGCTCTTAGGCAGTGCCTGCCACCCGATGCCAAGACTGAAATGATGCAGCTGGACACTTAAGAGAGAAGTTTTGGTAAGTGATGACAGATAAGGAAAGTTTTCACGTCTAGGTCACCAGCTCAACTCCAGAAATCCTCATAACTATTTCCCAGTGATGGCTATTGTGTAGAACATGAAATGAGCCCAGTGTTCTCTGCTAAGTGAATACAGGTCTTTGCCACAACAACAAGAATCATACCAGTTATTAAAAAATGGCCCAAAGCCACAGAGTCATTTCACTTACGCATTGCAAATTGGGGGACCCCATGACTTCAGAATTAGTTTCCCCACAAGGTTCAGACCAACAGTCAATCCAGCAGAAGTGAACAGACGGAGAAAACAGGAACAGAGGAGAGAAGGGGGATACGGGAATAAAGGTTTAGGAAAGAAAGGTAGGAGTAAATATCCTTTTGATTCCAATATGAAAGAACTTAAATATAATGTGAAAAATGTGAGAGGATGAACCATGGGATTAGGAATAGCTGTCCTGTAATATTATTGGCACAGAATAATTCCACTCCTGGGACTGATTTCCAAACATGCAGAACACTTAGTTCAAATGCATAAAAGCTGTTGGTGCTCAAAACCCTTGGAAATCATGTCTTTTATGTTTAAGTTGTTTTTTTGTCATTTCCACCCCCTGCGGCTGAATGTATTTGACGAGGCCAGCTGGATCCAATTGCTGGAACAGTAGTATTGCAATCTGCTCCCCTTATTTTTCCCCCTTTTACATCAGTAGGTTGGCAAAAGGTTACTGGCATCATCACTTGGAGCCAAAGGTCAGCGTGAAAATAGAACGTGTGAATACTTTTTATGAAGAAAGTCCAAATTGTAAGTTAATATTCCTACTTTACTAAGCTATCAAAAGTATTTTTATGCTAAGTTAAATTGATGTGGAATTGGATTTCAGATTCTGGAACATGCAGTGTGTAGAAAGGTCAGGGGGAATGAATGTTCAGGACTCAGAGGCAAATTTGGAGGCATACACTTCCCACACATTCCATCCAAGACAGAATTTTTCCTTTCATATTCTGCTGGTGGCATATTATACATTGGTTGTCAGTATTACTCTCTAAATTGCAAGGGTATTTTTTAAATTAGCAAATTATGGTTCCAAACCCAAATGTATCCACTGAGACAGCTAAAATTAAGTGGCTGCTTTTTCAGTCTGACACCTGTGTTCTGTCCTATGGTGAGATGCTCTTCGGTTTGGAATGGACCTGTCTCTGACTTAGTGTCGCAGAGGCCCTTAACTCTCTCTTCTGCTTGTTCTGAAAGTCTGCCAAAGCAAGGTGATGCTAAGGGCCAGTTCTGCTCTGGAAAAAAACTGTAGTTGAGTGGTACAGTGTTTATTGTGTCAGTGTTTCCATTTAATATGTGAAGAGCTTTCATGTTAATGTGATTTTTAGAGGGATAGCTCAATGAACTCAGGTTAAAAGGGAAAAAAAAAAGGCTTCTTGTCTTCTCATACCTGACATCAACCGATAGGGAACACAGACCAAACAATTCTGTGTTTATACCAGTGCATCCTCAGCCTTCACCTATATTTTTGTGACTTTCTTTGATAGGACAGGATTTGAGGATCCCAGCCAGCTGATGCAGCTTTTCTAGATTTCTGTTTAGGGGTCCTGAGATGTGGTTTGAATGAGGACCTCTACAGCTGCCTTCAGCCCTTCTTGCTGCCAGCTGGGACCTGACAGGAGGCTGCCATGATTTAAATTGCTATTTTCCTTTCTAAACTAGCCTAGTATCTATGCTAAAGCCAATAGGCAGGCTGTGCTACCTTTATGTGCTGAGAAATAACACTTTCAACAGCAGCCTCATTTTTGGAGGAACCTGGAATAAGCTTGAGAATTACAGGAGTTGGCTGATTCTCTCCCAGTTGAAAGAAGTAGTTAAGAGGCGAGTAATGCCAAGGCTCAGCGTAACGAGAGGAATTAACCCGTGACAGGAATTATTTCCTTTGGCAAATCCCCTTGGCAAGGGTGAAGGTGGTAGAGGAATGACCTGCCCCAGTGGGAAATGCCTGTACCTGATGTGGACTTTGCAGGTCAGTTCTGTTTCCCTGAGATGCTCCATTTGCTACTTGGAAAGAGCAGAAGCTGGGGGTGGAAGGGAAGGGAATGGCCAAATTTAGACAGCTGCACTGAGTACTGGCCAATTTCTATATGATCCACTGTCCACCCCCAGCAAAAGATGTGTTAGGGAAAAGGAACATCTGTGTTTCCCTCATTCTTATCTGGCCCTTAGGGACTCATGGCCAGTTGCTCTAAAGCTGTTCTGACTTATCTTGGGTGTAAGATCAGCACATATAAGCAGTAACTGACACCCAGCGAACCCACCTTAGTTTTGGCTTTCAGTAGGGCTGAAGTTCAGAAGCCTTCCCTTTTTACCAAAATAACTTTTCTCTGTCCTAAGCTTTCATTTGCTCAGAAAGAGCTAGTTCAGATGCACTTATCTGCAAGGCTTTGTAAAAAGTAGCTAGTGGGGTTTTGCCAAACCCAAGCACTCTTCCCTCTCTGGATAATTCTACCATTCAGCCTTGGAAGGTCACAAATACTTCACAATGTGTCTCACTGATCAGCAATGGCATGATGTGAATCCGTAAATTACCTAGTCTGCTTGAATATGCTTTTTTTTTTTTTTTGAGCTAAGGTAGCATAGACTTGTGATGCAGTTTGTTTGCTTGTTTTTTCTCTCTCTAAAAATAAAGGTGTTGATTCCAGACTACAGATTTGGAAGCTTTGCATCTTATCTGCTTTGTTCTTAATGCCACAGTATGCCCTCTCAGTCACATTTTGGCTTCTTTTCCATGTTGACATCTCTTCTTTTCCCAGATATAAACATGAACAATTTTTACTTCTTCTATTCTGTTTAAATAAGTGGCCTCTTAGAACCAGACCCTATCTTCTTTCACTAGTGACCATCAGAGGTAAAATACAGTGACACCTGTTACTTTTTCAGCTACAGAAAACATTTAAAAATGTGTCTGGAGTAAAAAGGAGGTTTAATATACAAGCCTATCAAATTTTACTCTGTTTTTACTTCATAAGTTATTTATTTGTTTCCAAATCGTGCTGCTGTTTTCTTCTCCAAAGAAGGCTGGGAGATGTTCAATAATGCCTAAAACATCAGGAATAATCAGGAAAGGAAAACTTCTCTGGAAAGAGTGAGCCTTACAAAGAAACTAATTTTGAATGTCTATGTTGCTTTAATATTGAGGTTAAGATACAGTTATGGAATAAATTTGCAACTAACATCACAATGCTCAGCATGACTAATAATTAGCCAAAAAAATGTAACTAGTAGTTCATCAAGACTTTTCTTGTATTTAGAACAAATGTAACTGCCAGATTTATTTTTACTTGCTTAAGCATGATGTAAGGTTTCTTCCACTGGAAAATCCCCTATTAGTAAATTTATCTGGATTATATAATATTGTCCATGGGGTTTTTTCTTCTCCTGATGACTTATACCTACGGAATTCACTTTATAAACAAAATTCTCAGCATGTGACTTCAATGGCAGTTGTGCTCAGAAGTAACCCCTCTCTAATACAGGGCTTACTTCTTTGTGTGCTGTCTGCATGCAATGTGCAGCCTGACGAGGCTGTCAGTGCACCCTGTCAGCACTGCTCACAGAGGTCTGTTGACTCATCTGAATAGATATACTTTTAAGTGACTCTATCTGAAATTTCTTGAGGGGCCCAGAAGGACAGCATGTGCAACTGCTTATTTCTCATGCACTACTTCCCAATGGTCAGTACTGGACTACCACAACTATTTCTAGTTCACTGTCTCAGTAGACTCTGTTTTTGCAAAGTGATGGTCAAAAAAGTCAAATACAAAAAGGTTTGCAAACACTATTCTAAAAGCTGGAAAGTGGTAATAGATCCTCAGTTGAACTCTGATTCAGATGGATGTTTAGTTATATTAGCTGCATAGGGAGCAGGTTTCATCTTTCTAAAGATGAAGGCATGGGCTCATCAGCTTAGATCACAGTGAGCCTAATGACAAATACAGCATAGCTAAATAGCAAGGGTGCTAAACCAGCCTTATTGTAAGGCTTCTGCAATGCTTTTCTGAACAGACAGGAGACAAGGGGACACAGAATCCTTTACCCAGCTCTCTGCTACCTCCACTGGCTTGGCCCGTTCAAAGTCCTGAGAGCCTAAAATGAAGGAGATGCACTCTTGTGGCTCCCACAGCTAGCAGCAAACTTGCACTGAGCAGGGGAAATGTCCATCACATCTGGTCCGTGACCTCTCAGGCCTCACAACAGCAGGTGTGCACGCAGGAGCATTCGGTGGCCTTTAAAAGAGGTGTAAGGAGTGCTGGGGATTGCACTGTCCCCAGCAGCCTCCCACCTTCATGAACCGCAGTGCAAGGTTCAAGCTACATTTTCTCAGCCACAACAGCTGCTAAGCCCAGTTCTAGTGAGGCACATTATGACCTTCCACTTGCATTCTGGCCTAGCCGTGATATTTCATTCTATCGCAGCCTTTGCTGATTCTCATTTATTAAAGCAATGGCAAATGTTGCACCACATGTGCTTGCTCCAGAATGYAGAGCACTTCTCTTGAGAACTGTGTGTGCCCCAGTAGTGCAATAAGAAGTTTTCCTCTCATTTTCTGTGGGAAAACAGTGTGTTGCCTCTGCCAAAGGACATACTTTACATTCACATACCTGGAAGGAACTCACAGGCCTGGTGATTTTTCACTGAGCACTGATGGGAAGCTCTGAGCTGTGTGTGAAATAAATATTCAGGCAAATGTATGCTGTGTTTACCTACACAACCAGCCTCTTCCAGTGATAGCTCCTCAGGGTAAAACAGAGGCCATTCCACTGGCTTCATTTGAGATTTCCTGAGAACTAAGGCAAGACAGTGTAACGGGCTCCCTGAATGATTCTAGCCCCACTCCTTTTGTTTAGAAAAATAAACTAGGCTCTGTAAATACTTTGCTGATCACAAAATCTACTGGCAAAATTATTATATTCCTCATTTAGTATAAAAGGGAAAACAAACATTGGCAAGGATCACAATGTGGATATTTATGTCAAACCCAATAAAAAGAAAAAAAGCCATGAGCACTAGTCACTATCTGGACTGATATGAAATCAAAAGTCATTTTTGTTAAAGTTGGTTGACATAATCTAGACTAATTCTTAATAAATCCTTTCAAGTAGACGGAGGTAACAAGTTCAATTTAAACTTCAGGAATTTTTTTTTACAAGATTAAGAGAAATTGAAGAGCAAGATAAAAGTCTATATAAAATTATGGCAAAAAAGAAGAGCTTTTCTTAACAGAAAAAGGAAAATGACAATTAAAGTGACAGGTAAGGGAAAGATAATAAAAGATAATAAGATAATAAAAAGAAACTTGGGACAGRACTTGAAACAGAAAAGAGGAATGAAAGAGGAAGCAGCTGAAATTGAAACAAAAGGAAAAGAATTGGAGCTCAGGGGAGATGCAGAACTGTCAGCTTGTAAATAGCAGAATGTTTTCCCGCTGGCATCAATAAAGCAGGGATTCCAATGTGCCAATCATTTTCATATTTATTTGCTTTATGAAATCACAACCATATTTGGTCTCCTCAATTAGTGAACTACGGATTCATTTCTACTTAAATTCTAGTTCTGCTGGGAGCAGGTTAAGTGCAGAGATGCTGTCTGAAAGGATCCTGGAAATATGCTGAATGGTCTCTACCAGTCTATAAGAACAAAGACATTGAAGGAAAGCTCAGTAACATTACTATAAAAGATCCTATGAGTGCTGAGGAATTCAGATCAGTCTCCAGAAGGAGAGCATGGTAAAAACTCACCATGTGAAAAAGCAACACCTATGGGGCAGATGTTTCATAAACATGTAAGATACTGTCCTGGTGCTGTTTCCTAGACATTTATTTACATTTGTTCTCATTCATGTTACAGSTAATAAATAGTTGTGTTCCTAGAAATCAAGTGATTGAGTACAACCACCCTCTGAGGARCAGTGAAATGTTAACTACGCGCATGGGCTATAAGGTCTTTTTAAAGAGGTCAAAATATGGATTGTGCTTGTATGTGTGTGTTTTCTTCTTTGCATGAGCTATAGTGTAAGAAATTTGCCTCAGATGCTCAAGCATGTTTTTCACTGTAATTACTGTTTTGTATGAYAATATTATAGGCTAAATCAATTGATTTTCTCATCCAGCCATGATCCTTAAGTTTTTAAAGCAGAGATTAAAAWAACGCCCCAGGTTTCCCATCCACCTTTCCAAGATCATACTGATGAATACTGTCATTTTACACAAACATTGCCTCACAAATTCTGGCTAGATAGGTTAACATCTGATTAACATTTAACCCATTTTTGTTTAAAATCAATAGAAAGATTTACTTTGCAATACAAAGACCTTTTTCATGCCAAACCCCAGCACCTAACACCTTGCTACCATCTCTTTTTGTTTAGGAATGATGAAATTTATGCGTGGGAGCTCACCTGCCTCTTTCATTTTTATAAGAGATACTTCCCAGGTAAAGTGCATTTATCATGTGTGATAACTGATATCCAACTCCTCTGATGCACCATCTTCCCTCTTTACTATGTAAAATTACTATGCATCATGAAAGTTATTCTAAAGAGACACAGTAAATGTATGAGAAATTAACCTGAATKAAGTATTTTGGTTCAAACCAACACATACAGATAGATGTCAAAGTAATAGCACTTCTGAACTGACAAATGAAAGTGTTTTGATTCTAGTCAACTGAATTTAAATATTTCAATTTGTTTTTTCTTATAAAGATTTTCAAATTTCCAGAAATCGTAATTCTCTCATGAGTTCCAAATCACTCTGCATACTGTATCAATACAGAGATAGAGACATRCCACTGAGAGGAAGGTATTATTTGAATTGGCTTATGGCTGGTTTTGGAAAAGTTTTGGAAAAGTAGGAAAAGTTTTTAATGTCCTAATTTGAGTCATCTCTTTTCCCTTTTTTTTTTTAAAAGACAAAAAGCATGATGAGAAATGATCACTACCTTAAATCACAGAAGGAAAAGTACCTATTGAACAAGTTTTCTGAGGGAAATGCAGGAAAAATGCAGATGATCTTTGCAAAATTTCCTGCGAGACAGGGTTCATAGCCCTCAGTTAGAAATAGTCTCTCCTTCTGCTTAAAAAGAGGTGGACAGTCAAAGACAGATTAAGGAGATCTTGTTTGTAATGTAATGATTGCCTGTCTGATCTGTCATGGTACGAAGAACAAAGAGTAAAMAATATTTTTTAATTGCTACATTATAAAAATACTTAACAGGAATATATTGTGATATAAGGTTTATGTGTAACTTGTTTGTTTGTTGTTGTTGTTTAGAGAGAAAAAACAATTACTTTTCTTTTCCAACAGACCAAATATTTCAGTGGAACTAACCCATTAATAATGAAACAGCCTGCTGCACAGAACAGAGGATATTTTTAATACATAAATATCAGCATTTTCTTTTTGAGGAAAGAAATGAGAGAGAAAGAGAATTTCTCAATGCTGTTGATGCAAGGCCATCCTCTTGCTATGAGCATAGAGTGCTCTGATGTCCAGGCTGAGCAATGGAATCAAACTTCTCATAAAGGTTTCATAAAGCTGGTGTGATACRCTTTACCTTAAGAATTTGCTAAGAGAAGAGATTGCCTACCTTGTCACCAGCCTTCAATTTATAAGGTCTTGAAATCGCTTTGAGTATGAATCCTCTGCAATAYATGGCTATAAACTGAGGGGAATCTCTTTTGGGACACTGTGTTTGTTGTTTCAAGGCTAAGTGACTCTATTTTCTATTTATTTAAACATTCCATTCACTAGTACATAGCCACATAAAATGTGGAATCGCATGCTTGTGAAAGGCCTAAATGCCAGTAGGGCATTGACACACAACAAAATTTACTTGAGTCAAAGCCAGATTGGTTTAGTTCACACATATAATGAATGGGAAAGCGTAGTCTGATACAACAGATTTTCGACAATTGTAAGATACTTAATTTATACCTCACATTCTAAAGACAGAATATTTCCCTTCTGTTGTGTAACCACYTGGTCCTTTGAAACGGTAAGGAATGAAATCTAATTAAGTGCAATACTTTACTTGGAAAAGGAAATATATTTTATCCCTTGGACAGAGGCGTAAAACATTATCTTGTCCTTTGTAAGCAGAACTGTCTCTTGACTTCATGAAAGAGTTCAGCTTAATGTGATACCATCTATGTGAAAGAGAACCAGGATAAAGTATTTGTTAATCTTGCTGTGAAATAACATCATACATTTGGATTTTGGAAGTAAAGTTAAGACTCTGCCTGAAGGATATTTTATAAGAAATATAAGTACAATTCTATATTTCATTTCTCATAATTTACACTGGAATGCTTAATATTTTAAGAAATGTTAAAAAAAATCCATTCAGTATTTATTGATATTATACAATTATCCTAGTGGAATTACTGCTTAGAGGTAGAAACTATTTTACTGTAGTGAATGCCAAAATATTGTTTATGAACTGTCATCTTTACTCAATAGGTTACATGAGTGCCAAACTCTAGAAAATGTCAAAGAAACATTAAATTAATTGAGTCTTTCTGGTATCACTAAAACCATAGTTGGAATTGAAAAAGCTTAGTGAACAATCAAAAATATAAATGAAATATTTAAATTTTCCTCTCAGGAATTTGATTTTCATTACTCAGCTTACATAAAGTAGGGAAAGATCRTATGTATCCAGTATGATTTTGTAGTAGTTGAACAACAAAAAAAATCAGTTATTCTCCTCCTCTACAGAAGCTATTAATTTGTCTGCTTTGGTATGTTATGTGGTCATTTTATAATAAAGAGCAAGCTATTACAATTGAAATTATGGAATGCTTTGGGACAAATGTTTTAACCTATTAAATAGAAATGATTGTATTTTCTAACTAGATATTTTGAGCTCCTCTGAACTTCTGGGAAGGTAAAAAGGTATTATAGACGAATATACACTCCCAGCAGTAATTCTCCACTGCTGGTAAGATTGCAAACACATATCAGTGTACTTACGTTGCCCACATCTTTAAAATAGGAAGATAGGTAGAGGATGTTGATTCAGGGAAATGTTAGATCAAGCTTCTACTCTCATGGTTTTATTCATTATTCTTTACYTTTTTGAATGACTTAGAGACAATTCACAACAATTTTTTAAGCCTTGTTTCTGAGTCCTTAAAGTCCACACAACACCTATATCAAGGATCTTAACAAAAAGTGTTACTGCTTTATACTCTATACAMAATATCTTTCATGAAAAGATATATAAAACGTCTTTCATAAAAGGATATACAAAATGAACAGGAGGTACATTTATATTCTCAAAAGTGAATTCACTTACATTTTCAGACCACTAAAAGTTGAATGAAAAGAAAATAAATAACGGAGATTCAAGTGCATAGTAGGCCAGCTSTCACAGTTGGCAAGCAAAGTCTGCCCTGTCAATAACAGCTAACAAATATGTTGCCTTAGAGAAGGTTGTGGGAACATAAAAACACAAGAAAATAAACAGAAAACAAACAAACAAATAAAAAAGCAAAAGTTCAAAACACAGGACATAAAAGGTATACATAAAAGTATAAAAAGGTATACATACATAAAAGGTATAGAGACCTGTAGGAGGGAACTATTGTAAGCCAACAATGAAAATGAAATGCCTAGTACAGTGAGAAAGATAAGTAAATAAAGACAAAAGGAGGTAGAATTCGGAAAGAGGAAACARGCTTGATCAGAAATGCCTGTCTAGGTAAGAGAAGATCTAGTACTTGTAGATGGTGTTTTATACCCTGAGGTGCAGTGAGAAAGAAGCACAAGGAACTCTGGAAACASGAGAGCTTGGAGGAGAACAGAATAAAGATCTAGGACCTACCAGGGCTATCCCAATAGCAGACAGCTGTCCAATTTTGCCTTTTACCTTTACCTGTCCTCTCTTTGTTTCTGTTCCAGTTTGGCACTGCTTATAGCAAGTCCAGAGTGTAAATTTAAGATAGTAGTTCCCTCTCTAGCACATGAGTTTTCCCATGAGCTGTCCACTTTGACTTTCAGAGTTATCTCACTCTTGTAGATGAGACTCTTGTATCTACTGTGGTTTACTTAAAAAAAAAAAAAAAAAAAAAAAATCTTTTCAGTTGTTCTAAACCCTCTGACTGCAGCATAGTAACTTAGTAACTTCCCTACTCTTTTGTAACCAGAAACTCTCAGCTCTTCCTACCTGATGTCACTAGCACCAGTCAACATCTGGATAAAGTTATCCTAATCAGCGGCCCTCACTGCTTTGTAAAAATGATAGACCACCTCTCTACATATGTATGTACGTATTTTTATGGGGAGGTGGGGTAATCAGAGAATGAGTTGTGGCGAGTTCTGTAGAGGGCAAGTACATCCTTTGCTTTRAGGTGTATCAAAAAGCAAGTGGCTTTCTTCAGATATTACTTATTTTAGTGAATAGTCACTATGTTTTTTTCCATATCAAAGATTTCCTTTCAAGATTTCTGCTCAATGTCTTGAACTTAAGCGGTTTATTATAAGTTTTCTCTTATGTCTTGTAACCAGTTTGGTAGTGATGGTTTATATATGCTGTGTGGGCACTCCTGTCCCTGACAGGAGAGAATACGTCAAATAGAAGCTCTGAAGAAAAAGAAACATTGCTAAGGATATTTAGCAGATAAGTTTTTAATTTTTTGTAAGGCTGGTGCACTTTTTACAGCAGCTCTGCTGAAACTTACAGTATAGGGAGTTGAATAGTTCCTGTGAAGGTGCCTCATAGCACTGCATTAATTTACTAAAGCAATGTGTTTCTTCCTTGATGGCCTTCTACTGCTGTATTTCCTTTCTAAAAGCTAGCTGGAGCCTGCTCTACTCTCCTCTAACTACTATCAGCTCGCAGCACTARGTCCCCATCACTTTCTTCATACCAGCCAGTCTTATGTTACAGAGAGGCAAGTAAAAAAAAAAAAAAATTTAAACTACCAGCACATTCACATAAACTAGTTCTGCTTGTTACATCGCTGTCCTTTCATTTTCACTGTGAATTAAAAAGCCACCAATTGGATCACAGTGTCCTTGTCAACCTGTGTGAAGATCAGGTCAACATTTTCACTAAAAAAAACTGAAAGAGTGTAAGTATGGCTCTCTTTTTTTTTTCCTACATAAAATCCTTTTTAGTTTCCCAGATCGATCTGTTAATTCACAGAGTAGATAGCACATATTATGATCCTCAACTCAAATTTAGATCATACAGAGAAGCGGGTCCATGGATATCAAGAACTATTTTACCAGTAAAGGGAACAACAAGGGAGTGAACCTTCTTTCAGTTGGTGGGGGTTGACCATTGTGGTACGCAGAAAAGATCCTCAAACCCTTTAAAGAAATCCTGGTGTGTAGATTTGTARAAGTGTTTWTTCTGGAATTTGGATTTGTTATCTGGATTTATTAAGCTATGTATAAATATATTTGAAACACTTGCATCTTTGTGGTTTTTTTTCATTTAAGGATGTTACGCTATTTCTTATGAGTCAAAAGTGCCTTTTTCCTTTATACGGAAACTTTATTAAAAGAAAAAAAGACTTACTACTGTAAAGTCCAAACATCTATCTCTGAGAGATCATTACATTCCTTTTTCAGGAGCCAGAGCTTAACAATCCTGTAGGAAAAAAAAACAGAATCTATATGACAAATCTTGCAGTACAAGTTTTTGTGGTTAACCGATAAACATGTCATGAGTCAAGTCTTTGGAAAGAGTTTAATAATTAAAGACAAATGCTATGACATAATCATTTACACGCAGCAGAGAGATTTTTAGATTAAATCTGGCTTGACCCATTGCTCAGCAAGTGTTATCTGGGATTCTTGAAAGTCATTCATTTATTTACTTACTAATTTGGCCCACATGTTTTATTAAAAACAAAAGCCTACATTTCTCAGGGGAATGAGGTCCATTCTAACTTTGGTTAACGAGGTTGGTCAAGTTAGGAATGGACCTGTTCCAGTGGGTGGTAAATGGAGATACTCATAAAACAAGAAAGAAATTTTTGGTATTCAAATAACTTTCTTTTTTTACCCCAAATTAACCTCTTTAAGTGCATTTAATTCAATTAAACAAAGCAGCAGTCTCTTAGCAGCACTATCAGTGACATCCGCGTAGTCTGATGACAAACTTAAATGGCCTTGGCAAAGAGAAAATTCTGAGAACCTAAGCAAGGCTGTTTTGTATAAGCAGGTCCATAAAGCTAAGCTGCTGGAGAAACCAGCTAGTTTGGTTGATGTAGCTGGGTGTTTGTATAAGGGGAAAAAAAAAGCGTACATATAAACACCAGGTACATGCATACCTATATGTATCTTCAGGTGATRCAGGTGATGCTGGATGCTTGTATTTTTCCTCATAATGAGCTGAAATGCAGAGACGAGAACTTATCTTTTTCTTTCTTSTCTAGTTCAGCCAAATTTATTCTATTACCATTTCAGACATGTTTTAAAGTTTTCTGCTGAGGTTGATGCTCCTTTCTCCTTTTCAGTTTGTATGGATATGGAAATGGGCAAGGCAACAATCAGCAGATAGGGAAATCACTATAGATAAGAGGAAGAGATTAAGACAGAGTATCTTTTTGACCTGGCATAGCCAGAAGGAGAGAAGTGTAGCCAAAAGTTTGATGTCTGCAAAGATGTGAATGGAACTAGAAAAAGGATTTTTAGTTTTGGAATTCTGAATTGTTTTCCTTCTTCCTTCCCCATTCTATTCTTTCATTTTGCCAGTGAAAGGAGCAATTTGGGCTGCAGGAAAAGAAAGGCCAAAGCAAATGGGATAGCAGAAGACTAAATCTGAAGCTTCCACAGGAAAATAAGGAATTCCTCCAAGAGGAAACCTGTTCCCCAAAGGGATATTTTTCTAGCGAAAAAGCAATCATGTTCATTTCATGCCAAATGGTGAATATCTAAGTAGAGTGTTGTAAGCAGCTGTCAGGAGGGAAAGGCTAGGCTTTATTTTAAGTTGTTCCTCATGCATAAAATAAAATTCTAATGATCTGCCCAACTCCTTATCCTCAATTTATCCCAACTCCTACAGAGACATATGACATTCAAACCGGTATCTGTAGGCAGAACCCTATATATACAAAGCCAGTTGTCATCTCTTAGCATCTCAAGGCCTGGGTTCCTGTGGCGTGCTAGTAGTTATTGCTTGTGTGGAAAACGGGAGCATTCTGAAAAACAGAAAACAGGTTGAAAAAAAAATAAATGCATGTTGCTTCAAAGACAGGTGAGAGTATGGCTGGTCATCTCAAAGGGACCAAGGCCAGCTATTAATTCCCATTCAAACAGAATGGAAACCAGCACCTAATTTCTCCTTGGGAAGTCTAAACCAGCTATGCTGCAGCAGACAAGGTTGAAGTAACATGTGAGGAAACAGCCCCAGGTATTTKGTGTCTTGTCTTCAGAGCACTGTGGCTCTCATCCTTCCACACAGACAAGTATCCTGAATAGCTACTAGCTGTCATTGCAAAAGCCAGTGAATCAGCTGTCTGACAGAGTCACTACTCTATTTCTTACTTCAGCTTACACTTTAGGAGGAACATCCATCCAGTTCCTACACAGCTCTGCTCAAGCAGCAGGGTGTCCATGGGCAGATGCTCACACAGATCACTACTCACGCTGGCATGGAGCCTTGAGCATATCTTGTGCATCTCCAGAATCAGGGCCCCTCACTTCAGTGTAAGGAAGCTTTGCAAGGAGAGTATCAGACTCTGGCCTTAAGCATCCAAAAAGAAGTATAAAAAATGATTGCAATATAAGCTAACAGCTTCCAACATATGTTTTCCACTTTCTCATGGATCTGTAGAGCAAACAGAGGTGCAGGAGAGCTGCTTTCTTGATTTGTTGGTTTTTGGTTTTTTTTAATTTATTTGCTCAGGAGAGGTGAAATCTGAATCAAAGATGCATTTGCCATTAGTAAGTGCTTGGCACTGGTATTTAAAACAGCTCTTTTCTATCTGTTGTGGCTTTTACCTTTGCTTAAGCCTCAAAACCCCAAGATTTACAAGCTAATGAACACTAGCTGACAATATCTACACGATACCCTATGCACTGAGTGTTTGGTGTAGATAACTAACGCTTGTGAGTTTATTCTCAAACTGACTGCCTAAGCCTGGATATCTGCTGAGATACTTTATCCTTTTATGAGGGTGAATCCAGAGTGCACTGAGTAATGCATAATAAAATTAGTTTGAGAGAAAAAGAGAGCAAAAAAGATAAGCACAGTAAAATAAGCTCAAATGACTTCACTGTTCAGTAATGACTCCTACCAAATAACTGCATTGTAGTTTTATCTTTCCAACCAAGATTGTGTTAATGCTCTAAAATTAAATCTCTTGTGAAAGTTATCTGGAATTTCTCAAACAAGTTTTAAAGGGGTTTATTTTTTCATCAGAGGTCATGCCTCAAGAATTTGTAGGAATTCCGCCTGGAAAGTAATAATCAGTGGAAACTGGCAGTCAAAGCTAATTTATATTACTCTTCCAGATAAAAATTCCTTCCGTCTTAGACCTGCATTTCAACAAAGATGATTATCACTCTTGAGAGAATACATCAGTGAAAAAAGAGAAGGAATGACTTAAGAGATGTCTCTCCTGCATCTGTAGATTTAGGTTTTATGGTGAGTTTTGTTTTTTATAATCCTTCCTCCTGAAATGTGTGAAGGAAAGAGGCAAAAGGGCAGGAAATGGAGCAAGGGAGGTATGTATGAGGAAGAACCAAAGCAAATGTAAGAAATCAGTTGCCAGGTAATTTCAAAGGCGTTACAATAAAGGGCTTAAAGCAGGATGACCACCAAATGGAGA
>NW_020455799.1:637197-682197 GCF_003342845.1 Nothoprocta perdicaria
TTTTTTTTTTCCATTCTCTTCCTGTTGTTATGCTACGTCCATCACTACTGTATCTGGCTTTCTGTCAAGATTTAGTTTAATAGGTTAACTGTTGCAAAGGGAAAAATAAAGCCATCACTCTTTAACTTAACTTGTWCTTGAACAAGTTTCCATCTCTGCATCCTGGTGGGCCAGCTGACATTCGCTGACTGAGAAACTCTTCCCCAAGCCATTAGACAGAGGTCGAAATGGCAAAGCTCATAATGCATTTGCAGAGTGGATCTTGGATCCAGCTCTCCTTGTGTAAGAAAGGAATTTAAGGCAGTGTGTGCTTACAAGGTCAGACCACAGAAAAGCTGATGATGGTATGAAATCAAGGTGAAGGCATTTSTAAGAGTACCACCTTGGGTGACTGACATATGTCTTTACTTAATACTGTCTTTGATGACACAAAAACCTGCTTGTTTTACTATTTCCAAAATCTCATGGACTGCACTCAGTTTGGCAAAAGGGATAAGAGAGAGAGCTGGCATTTTGTGTTAGTCACCTTCTACACTCCTCTTCTGGAGGACAGTACAGAGGGCCTTGGTTTGTCATCAAAACTGTAACTGAAACAGTAACCAAACACCAAAAGCATCGGTCCGTGCAATGCACTTGTAGAAAACAATATTTAACAACCCCACACAAAKGCAGGACAGAGGTTATTAATTGGATCTCTGTTTAAGATGCTGCCAAATGCTACATGGGCCATATGCACATTACAAAACAGTATATTTTGCTATTCTCCTGCATAGTCATGCTAGATTAGATATTTGCTCATTCAAGCACAAAGCTGAATGCTTGTGAATATAGGAAGCCTTCTATTTATTACAAATACAATCTGCTKTATTGTAATGTTTCAACTTTTTTTTTTAACTGAAATCTGTCGTTGTCATGCACACGTGTATGTGTGTGTGTATTTATTTTTTCCACAGAATTCCAAATCCTAATTTTGGTGCAAGGCCATCAATAACCATATGTACTTTCAGAGAGTAGGTAATCCTTTAGGAGTGGAAACAGAAGACAGATTTGCTTCCAATTGTGAGCTCATTCCTAGGTCACCACTGAAAGCAGAAAGGGAAACATGCTCCAAAATAAACAACAGTTTGAACTCAAAAGCATTTTTCTTTTAGGGTGCCCAGTTTAGCATGAAGGAATTCCTGCAAATTCTCCTTAACCATTCCCAGGGTTATTTCAGTTTCCCAGATCATTAGTGGGCATTTTCAGTGAGTGCACTGTGACAACAGACTGACTCTGCAATACTTTTGAAGAGGAGAGTTTAAAAGAAATATGTAACCAGATCACCCAGAGGCTCATATTTGAAACTACTCTAAAGGGGGGCAAAAACCCAAATCCAGCAATTGAGAACCATGCAAATAAGACTAGACCTTGACTAGTGAAACAAAGCTGAACGAGTGCCAGAGAGCTTAATTTTTCCTAAACTTCAATTCAACATCAACTATCAACTAGCGGATTATTATATGTAGATTTGCATCCACARGGTCTTGGAATCCTTTTCCAATTAAACAAATAAAACAGAGTTWTAGGCAAGTCACATAAAAGTGATTAATGAGAACTTCACCTTAGTTATTCCTAAATGAAGCAAGSCACCAACTAGCTGTTAGCAGGGTTTTTTTGCTCCTAGTCCTTTGCCTTGCCTTTGCATTATATTGCTCTTGATTTATTATCAAGATTTATTATGATTTATTATAACCCTCTTTTGCAGATGTCAGTGTCTTTCACATCTAAAAACAATCACAAAATCAATATACGTACCATTTCATGGCTCTTCATGCAGTATCTGTCAACACTGGTAGTTCATCATGGGTATTTTCAGGGTGTTGACAGATACTTTGTGTTTTTCCTATCTGGAGTTTGTGTGTCTGTCTTGGGCACTGTCTGTGAAAGATTTGCATGGAGACCCTTGCTTGGTTATCTTGTTATTCATCATCAGAAGAAAGAGCACTTGCTCGTGAAGGCCAAACCAGTGAGATTGCCACTCACTGGACTTACCAGTGGGACTGTTTTCTCGGAGGAATTTCCGTGATGTCCAGGCATTAATATTTGGCTGTTTTCTAATGACATGACTTTCATTCAAGCTCTTACTAAAATCCAGATCAGTGACTGGTAAGATATGGATTACCTCTAATTTGAGGCAATCAGCTGACAATCAGAGATTATAGCTACCCCCAACAGAGAAGTTGGATGCAGAAAACAGTTGAAGTCATCTTCAAAGACCAGTCCAAAATAACCTAGCTATGGAGAGCAAGTACAAAACAGGATTCACCTCTGAAAAAAGTCAGGGTACTCTGCTGCCAGTGAGGAATACACAATCTTAACTTTTCTTTAGATCTGGATGCCAAATTTGGGGAAAACTATCCGTAGAAAACAAAACAAAACAAAACAGAGGTTTAACATAGCAATGCTTCGCTAATTTGCCACGGTTTTACCAAATTAGTCTTTCTGAATTTCTTTTCTGCATTTTCAAAAGAAAATAGAATTAAAYTTCAAAATAGCATCAACTTTCATTTACATGAAAAAAGTGAGTTAGAAACAAAATAAATAGAGAAAATGAGAAGTTTAATGAATAAGAAGTTTTTCATACACTTACGTTTCAGACACCATAACCTCACTTTACCTCTGACTCATGCGCAGATTTGTCCAGCTTAGGCAAAAGTATGCTGTATGCATGGCAGGGGAGGGCAACTTTCTTCCATTCAAATGGAGGCATAGAAAACTTAAACATATTTCCTCCCATCCATCTATCTATCATGGGGACAAGGGAGTGTCCTCCCTCCAACTCATTCAAATGATTTGCTCTCCAAGGTCTTTTAAAATATGCTGCCAAAGAAAGAGATAGTCTTCCTCATACCCCTTTATTTCCAGGTCTCCAAAGATACTTACCATCAATACCCAGGCTGTTGTAACAATCATCTCTTACTCTCTTTCTGAGAAAAAGTAGAGTGGTGAAGATTAATTAGCAAAATACTAAAGCTGTGAGGAAGAAACAAATCTAAGAATTTCCAGGCATTAGATTTAATCAGTAAGTCATGTGGGTGGGAACAAAATTTATTTTAGCGGAAGTCTAAACATATGTACTGGCATATTGCTCTCAAAGCTCAGGAGCAATCATGAAGTCAGAGAAAGGAGATCTGCTGAGACCATCCAGACACTCCTCTTGCAAATGAAGGCTTTATAAATAACTTCTTGCTTATGGTTCAACTCGTGGAGAAATCCTGAGCTGTTCCAAACATAAAGGTACATCTTGTTGTTGACTGCTGGAAGGGGAGATGTCCATTGGATTCGGAGCCTTCTGCCCTCTTCTAAATGATCTCTACCTCATTGTCCTTTGTTTCTTCTTCCTCTCTATTGATTTCTCACCKTAATCCTTGTCTCTTTCCTGTCAGTCTCCAATTATTCAGTCCCTCCTTTTAAACTACCTTTTTCCTTCCACTTCCTTCTACTGATCGAAGAAACAGAAATAAGACTGAGGAAAAAGTAAAACTGAAGAAAGACATATAAATTTTTCAGTAGGTAGSTATTTGTTTATTTTATTATTAATTAACTTTCTGCAAGATCAAATTAAGAGTTCAATCATGACCAGTGATCTTTGAAGGTTCTTTGTAATCTCTGTGACCATTGCAGCCTGGGACTTAGGCTTTAGCCCAAATTCCAAACATACAAACTGCCCACATATATCTGATTTGTACTCTGGCAGGAGAAACAGTGGGCCAATGGGTTCCTTAGSTAAGAAAATGCAAATGCTGTCTGGGGGCTCACTGGAAACAGATTCTTACTACTATGAGTTTTAAATGATGATATAGGGGATTTAAGAAATTTTTGAAGGTTAATAAACAGGACAGGATCTTGGTGAACACTCAAAGCCCGTTATTATCCTCTTTCTATGGTCTCAAAGAAGTGATTTTTCTTTTTTTTACATCATCCTTGGTTCTTTCTCTATCATAACTACTGCAAAAAATATTGTGACCTGTAACTCTTCCTTCTTTATCCTGCCTCTCATTCCCTAGAGCAAGTTTAATATTTGTACTTGTCTTTCATCAAAAAGTCAAAGAATTTGACAACCTGTATTCTGCATCTGTTTACAGATGAAATGCTGTCAGCATAATCTCATGATGAGAGAAGAGAGGTTCATCTGGGAATCTCTGGCTGAGGTTTTTTTATGGGTGATATAATCCAGTTGTAGATTCAGACTCATGGACAAGAACCAGGCTGTGRTGTGGAAAGAGCTCCCAGAAGATATTCCAACACCTACTTTCAAGCCGGATCTTTTAGGTCTTTATTTTTCTTTTCCTGAAAACAGTATAATCCTTTGAGGGGAATAAGAGAAAAAGAGTGGAGATTCTTCCTTTTATATTGATTTTTCTTTGCAGATGGAAAGGGAAAATAGGATGAAGGAAAGATATTAGAGTTCTATTGTTTTTTTTTTCCCCTGTCCTTAGTAAACCAGCTCCTAGTACCCTGTTCTTTCCTCCTTCATTTCTGCTTGCTCCTGGCTTATCCTTAAACTGTTACTGGCTGCAGCAGAAGCTGTCTCAGTCCTTCTATGTAATCTTAATAAAGAGCTGTTGTTCCATGGTCACAATATTATTCAATATCATTGTGAACAACCTGGTGAAAAAAATTGTGAAAAACTTTCGATGCATCTGGAAGGCTATTGCATGGAAATGATAATTGGGTGATGATTCTGTTTCAGTTTCATTCTGAATGCTGGTGATATTTAAGGAGAGATAGATTCTATTTAATAATGTCTGGAACCTCAGATTAAGTGTTCCCTGTTGGCTGCTGTCTAGATGTAGGACCAAAAATGCCATTACACCATAAAGTCAATCTCAGGGCATTTTAGGAAAGATAAACTTCAAGAAAACTGGTGAGGTAACATTTCTAATTCAATCACATATGTGCTCATATATATACTCAGCTATTTATACAGGTTGTCGGGTCTCCCTTCTAGACAGTTTCCTGTGAGATCTGGCCTGAAATGAAAGTGGTCTTAATGGGAATCAGAGATAGACAGTGGTTAGATGGTTTGTGTGGTGGATAGCCCAGGTGAATTAGGGTAATAGGTTAAAAATATTCTGTGTTGCAAAACCCTGTAGGTTTATCTAGAAAAAAATAACAAAAAGAAATTATAGGATTACTCATCACTGATTCTGATATCTGCAATATGTTCATGACTTACCATTTCACCATATGAATGTTAAAAAATACTTAAAATTCAACTTGTCTTTTTCTTTTTTTTTTGAATCCAAGAGTTTCCTTTCGTCTATTTTTTCCTGTTACTCTTTAATGTTGGCCATGGATGATACGATCATAGGCTGTAAGTTGCAAATAACAAATATTTCAGAGTTCGGTGGACAGTGGTGCCGGTGTATCTGGAGTAACAGGTTGTTTTCTCCTCGATCCTGTCAGTGAGCAGGGAGTACGGGAGGAGAAGTGGACACCCTTAAGACACCAAATAAACCTAATTCTGTCTCCTAGTTTAAATTTCTAATTCCTCCACAAGTCACAAGTACTTTTATTCATCTGTTCCCTCAAGAAACCTTGTAAAATTTCCCCTGATAACAGTTGTACTGGTAGTCAAATTACTGATATTTCCCAAGAGTAGATGCAGCGTCTGTACTCCTCATATTTCTGATAATAGCACCTAGCCCAGGTGAAGTGTGAAACTCAACTGTTTAATATTGGTCAAAAAAAATTTATCAAAGGTTAAGAGAAAGCCACTATTTATGAGGTGGAAGGTTTTATTTACATTTTATTGTTACTACTTTATGATTAGTATTAAGGTTATATATATATATATGATGCTCTTCTTGTAACTCAGGCCTCTAAGAAAGAGTAAAAAATGATAAGGCCCTCTTAAATAAAGCAACACTACACTCTTTAATGAAAAGGAAAGTTCCATATGAATAGCCAAATCTAGACATATGGTTCACCCTACAGGCTTGACCAAAAGCTCAGGAAATGACTAAAGTTGGATGTACATGCTAGTAGAAATTGAAAAGAGAGAGAGATCTCATTCAGCAAAAAATCTTTTAAGTTCTTTTCAATTACTTTCAAAATATCTTGTGACAATAAATAAACAAATACATTCATACATACATATCAAGAATTAGATCCTTTCAGGGCAATAAATTCCAACTCTCAATCCAGTCCTATTCATGATGGTTGTAATTCACTCATATATTTTTTGAGGGGCTGAATATATTCAAATTCTACCCTGTATTTCCATAATATCTTAAAGAAAGAATGAGAGAGATTCGAGCTTCTGTATAAAGAATGCATTTTTTCCCTTGTTCACTAAATCTATCCTTTTTCAACGCTGTACCAGTTTGCATTAAATTATTTTCTTTCAGTCACTATCATTAAAAAGAAGAACCAAAAAGCTGAGCCAAAGAAAATGAAGGCTCTTACTTCTTTACTTCTTTTCTTACTTTTTTTTTTCATTTTAAAAGAATTTATAACACTTTATTATTCTGATCAGTTTCTGTCTTCACATATTGGGAGCTACTTGAGGGTCTGGATGTTTTGCAATATTTAATACCTAAATGGATTTTTCTCTCTTAAAGCAGAATCATTTAGAAAGATCCTCAGTGGGATTTTAGAATTCAAGTCCTGCCAAGGCTGTCAGCATTGCATGAAGAAGTGATGTTTAACCTGACTTTGTGACAATTACACATGTGTTTGCAGCATTAAATACATGCCTGTAGCAAATACCATACTGTATGCCAAAGGAAGGTGTTTTAGCTGAGGAAGGTGTTGAGCACCTGGTTTTCTGGTTATGTGATAAACTATTATTATTTTTTTCATGAAAACATATTGAGTCCAACAATGTTCATTTTGAAATGAAATGATCATTTTGACCGTTTTCTAAAATCAGACCATGGGGAAAAATGCATTACGAAACAGGATTGAGGCACACCTCAGCTTTACTGCAACCTGGTGATTCCAACTCCCAAGGCCTATATGAATAAGTGAGACCTGTTGCCTTTGAAATTTTTGCTTCAAATCTTTGAAATGAACAATTAAATATATGGGTCCCTGTCTTAACATAGTGCAAGACTTTTAGAGATCTATTCAGGAAAGAAGGTTTAGATCATCAACCTAACTGGACATGATTATTTTCTCTTTTTTGACATTGTTTCACTCATTCTCAGAGCTAAAGAAACATAGCTTAGGTTGTGGCTATCAAAACCATGACTAAATAAATAGGGCTGTATACTACTCCATGAAGGACTCCATACCAATTCTGCATGCAGCTAGTAATGAACTGAAGCATTGTTACTCTTCATCTCCATGCTGTGAGACAACCTGCAGCTGGCCAACAGTGGGAATGGAAACCTGCCGACTGCCTTGACTGAGGTTTGGTTGGAAAGTAGGCATGCGCACAATGAAGAAGCTCATCTACTCTACTTCTGATCTCCCCTGGGTGATTTCATTGCCATAGACAACAATCTGTGCCTATTAATCCTGGCCTGTACCTGAATAATGCTTGGTTTCAGCTAAGTTGCTTTGAAGGGTGGCCAGCGACAGGACGAGGGGTAATGGCCACAAGCTGGAGCACAGGAAGTTCCGTCTCCAGGTGAGGAGGAACTTCTTTACTGTTAGCGTGACAGATCAGTGGAACAGGCTACCCAGGGGGGTTGTGGAGTCTCCTTCTCTGGAGGTCTTCAAAACCCGCCTGGATGCCACCCTGTGTCACATGCTGTAGGTGTGCCTGCTTGAGCAGGAAGGTTGGACTAGATGATCTGTAGAGGTCCCTTCCAACCTTAAATATTCTGTAATTCTGTGATTCTGTGAAGGGTGTTAGCTAGCAGTATGCAGAGGATAATGCACTGCCACTCACCCAATAAGCAAGTGGGTTAAGAGCATTAGACAAAACACACTTGTGGTATGAGATAGACTGATTAGCAAACTTCACTGTAGTCATCTGAACTAGAGTGGGAAAGTTTAATGCCACATTAATTTTCTAGAAAAAGTATATTCTTAAGAAAAAGCTAGCTGATGTGACTAACTCTGTGATTCCTTGTTCTTCCTTTATTTCAATCCATTCAGAATTAAGAACATTTCAGCAACAACATAGGTTCCTGGTAAGATAACAAGTAGGTACAAGGAACAGAAGAAAAGGATGGAAAAGTGAAATACAGAGTCACAGCAAGTGAGGGGCCTCCGGCGTTACACAACCTCTTTGGGTAGGTCAAAGCTTTGGGTAGGTCAGTTTTCCCTCATTTATCCTGACTACAATACTACTCAAGTTTCTTCTGAAAGTTTAATTTATTCACAAAACATTAAAGTTCATTTGTTCATGTGCCAAGGATGGCCTTTAAAGTAATTTTTTCCTTCCCCCTCAATTCCTAGGATAGACTCTCATTGATTAGTCACTTTTTTATTCTTCTGTGGTGGACAAACAAAGTTTTTAATCTTCCTTCGCAGGAGACAAACTCTTAATTTCACCACTCTTTCCAGAACACAGATGACCAGGGCAACATAACACAGTTTTGATGCTATCTCACCAACACCCTTCGTATTTGCATTACTGCTTCTCTCCTATATAAATCTGGAAATCTAGTTGTCCTTGACAGAGAAGGGGAGAAAAAAAAAAAGAATATCCAGCTGCTCCTTGCTCTCCAAGCATTCTATGATATTTCAGAAATGCGTGTCGCTATTTTCACTTAAATTAGTAAAGTAAGATAAAGTAGGGACAATTCTAATCAGAACTGTATTAACTGATCAACCATTTCCTTCAATATTTATTTTGTTTTTAGTTGTATCCATCATTTACCAGGAGATAAGCATTGGAAAGCAGGATTTGTTTACTGATTTTGCAAGGGTCCTAAACCAGCACTGAGTTCAGAGGCTAATCTGATTGAAGATAGATGCACAATCACAGATAAGAATATAGTTGGATGAAGAATGGATTTTTAGGTCAGCAGTTGAACTTAAAAGAAAGAAAAAAGGAGAGCAGATTCCAATGAAACAGTAAAATCTTTCTTCAATTTGTTTTTACGTGGAATAAAAGAAAAACATAATTTCATTAAGAATAATTTCAGTTCAATCCAGAACATTTTGTTCACACAAAATCCAAGGTGCATTACTTCATTATTTGGCTGTGTTTATAAAACATTATTTTAGTCTCATCCTTCCCCTAAAAACTGAGGTAAATTTTGAACTGAACATAACAACTTAAGAAAGTCAAAAAAATCTAATTTCTAAAGGTAAAAGCAAAAAAAAAGAAATAAAATACAAAAGATTTAAAAAGCATTTATGGAATACTTACATCTTTTCTAAGTCATTCCTGCACACTTTGAGAGCCAAAGTGCATGTTAAAAAGCCGATTACCCTTAAAATGAAGGCAGAACAAAGCAAACAAATCTCAAGATGACAGAATTCTTCCACACTTTACCTTAGGTATTGCTCAACAAAATCTCTATGGCTGGAGAATTCTGGTAGCCTGCTTATGAAACATCTTGGGCAGCTTCTTCTGCAAACAGTAAGCCTAGGTGGACATCTAAAGAGAACTTGAGAAATTTGATCAATAAGTTGCCTTCTCTGAAGCAAAATATTGCTGTTCATCATAGACCAAAATTATAGATGAACAAWTTATTTGGAGTGCTCTGGTTAAAAATCAGCTAGAACATTTTTGAAATGTAGCATGTCAAGCATTTAGAGATTGTTTGTTATCTAATTACTGCTGGAAGAAAATTGCATGTTTTCTCTAAATTAATGTATATGCTCACATTCACTAACAATTGCTTTGTTGATGTGCTTCTAATTACTTTTTGGAACAGAAAAATAAATCCTAAAAAATGCTGAGCTTTCTACTTGGCCTTTTAATACTCATGAACACAGGTTTTATAAAAACTCTTCCTTTGGTGTGCAAGTCAGGTTGGTGAGTGTCTGAATGAACTATGAACATACACACACACTTTATGTGCATGGGAATAAAGAGAGAATTATGTCACACAATCTTAGTGTTTACTCTTCAAAAGAGATTTTAGACATCACTATTGGTCTTGGTACATATGTGCATTTCAAATGGAAACCATTTGTTTCAGAGGAGGCTTGAAAATAGAATTATTTCTTTATGATTTATAACCTTATAACCTAACAATGACTTACTCTCTGTTTTCTCTTATTAATTTTTGGGGGTCAATTTAGCCTTGAGTTAAGATGCTATGCGGTAATTGGCACTCCTTACATATAAATCTATTTTTAAAATGAGCCCCTTGCAATCATATAATTTTATTTTATTTGCTGTCCCATTCTATATATTCATAATAATGCTGAACGTACCACTAAGCAGAAGAAGCTGGGCATAGTTAAACAGCTGTGAGCTTATTATGCACTCATTTCCTGAAGCATTGAACTAGAAACTATTTCTGTGCCATACCAAATAGTTACAGAAGCATGGTAAGGAACAGTGGCAAATCTAATTAATGTTTTTGAAGGAATGTGTGGGTTTGAAAGATAAACCCATGCAGGGGCTGGAAAGCAATGARTGCAATCAGCTAGTTCCAAGGGCAACACAAGTTTATTTAGTCTATAGCAGATATTTCTGATATTTCTGAAAAACAAAACGAGAATGACTGATTTTTATTACCAGMGGACAGATCCACCGAGACATGTTGAAATCTAAAGGGTTCTGATGCCTCCACAGAAAGCAACTCAGGCTGCATCAGGAATAATCATAACACAAAGAACTAATGGGCATCCCACTCGGAACGTGGTTCATGGTACTGTGTGAGATAAGGAAACCTTTTTCCCAAGGAGCTTGAGTGTGTTTGGCAAAGGATAGGTATAAGGTAGGAAAAAACCAACAGAGTATGTAGGTGCRAAGAAGTGATTGAACTGTGCCATTATCATTACAATCAGCAATCACTGATTCAATGTTTCTGAAGCGCCAAGGCAAAACTTACTCTTGTGGTTAAACTGTTCTGAAGATTACMGTGAATTAGCAGACTTTTATTGGAAACTGCTAGAAGGTATTGAAGTGTCTCAGAGAAAACTATGTTTATTAGCATAGAAACTGAAATCAGCAACAGGGCTGGAATAGTAAAAATATGACTTTAAAATCTAGAGAAAGGGAAGCCTAGACATAGATCAAGATCATTTTGTGTTTAGTGACAAATAAAAATCACAACAAAAAAAGGGATTGCTTGAAAYGCTGCACATGGTTATGCCAAAATATAAGCTATTTTAAAGATACAAGTTTATGCTTTGAGCCTAAGGCAGAAGACAGAAAGAACCCTCAGTTTAACAGTTACCTAGTCTGCTGCACTGGTGTCCTAAGCTGTCAACATGTACACTACAAATACACACAAATCACACAAATGCAACATTTTATGTATTTTCTTTCACTGTCTAAAGGAAAAGTGAAATCACAATGAGGCTCCCCATGATGAATGAAGCGTATTGAAGTAGCCTGCATCAAAACATATGCCCTGGCAGTTCCACATGACATCATAGGATAGTTCAAGATGGATTTCATGATGACGCCAACCACTACTTAATTTCAAGCATACAAGTATCAAAAAACCCTAAGTCYTGCCTTCTGGATGTTAAAAAGTAATGTTTACTTTTTCTCAGGCAATTACTTAACTTGCCCAATTATCCAGAAAAATTACCTCATTGTAGCACATAAATGTTCACTAGACATGCTATATGTAAGCTACCAAATTACAGTTTTTAAAACCAAATACACATCAGAATTGGAATACTTGAACCGTGTGTATAGACAGTGTGCAGCAACACTGAAGCAAAGTTTTCTACTACCACCCAAGGCTCACTGAACACTTCCGGAAATGAGAATAACTTTTGAAGTACAGGGAACTGCAATATTTGCAGATAACTTGTGAGTTGGGATCATGAAGATCACAATTCCACTCTGAGAGGAAAAACAAATCTTTCAACCTCCTGCTTGCTACAATCTTAAACAAATCTTACTATTTGTATATTGTTGGCATTTTCCTCTATGTTCCGTCATCACCATATACAATTTACACAAAGCTGGGAGATGAGACCTTATTGAATCAAAACACCTGGTTTATCTGCTCTCTTAGCCTCTAAAATGAATAGAGGAAAAAAAAAAAAAAGAAAAAGACATGAAGATTCCATTACTTACCTCTAAAAGTTTTAACATGCAGTTTTTGATCCTTACTCAGCGCATTAGCAAGAGTATGGTGACTATGATATTATCTAGTAAAGAGATACTTTTCTGTCTGCCTGGAAGGGTTGTCAAAGCTTCTGGATTACCATCAGCACAACCGTGATTTGGATGCATCTTTGTTGAACAGGAGCCTAGTGATAAAAATGTTATATAATATTATATGCCATTCTAAAATGAAAGGGACCTATCTGGGCATGAGCTAGTGCTAAGGTCAGGAAGTTGGTAGATATTTCGTATAAGTCATCCTATCCCTGCTTGTTGTCCCTCCACTCAGCTATGTAACTTGTGTCCTTCATCACAAGTCAACAAAGGTCGAACCTGTGCAAATTGTAAAGAAGATGCAGAGGCTGGAAGACAGCCAGTGACGTGAGGCACAAACAGCTTCTCACATTCTTTAGCAGTCCAAAAGATGCACATGTGTGTGCAATATGTGTGTGTTAAAAAATGGGTTACACATTAACTTACTAGACATGTACAGGATTCAGTTCAGTCTTATAGCATTCATTTTTCCATGAGCTGAAACACTGCATATGTTTTCCCAAATGGAATAATACTAAGACTGAAGGGATACATTCATGGGTGGCACTCAATTGTATGACACAAACACAAGCTTTCACTACTGTCACCTTCTAATGCTTCTCCTTAAAACATTACAGAAGAAAAATAGCATCAGAAATTTTGCATCCAAGGTTTTGGGAGAACTGGTTCATACRCACAGTTGTCCCAGTAAATCATTTAATGTGTTCGCAGTGAATTCGTAAATCACTATGTGAGGCATTGAAATAACTGGCACTACTGTTTTGGCTCAGTTACCAGTTTTACATCAGGGACTTATTTTCCAGTTTTTTTCCTCTAAGTTGCTGTAATCATGTGCTGCAGTTGAATCTAAATTGAATGGCATGCACAATAAATACGCTCCCTCACTGAGATCATGCAAGCTCTATAAAATGTAAAAGAAAACAGTGAAAGTCATTGAAGTGGTTCACACTGTGACCTTTTTATAAACCAAGAAAAGAAAAACAGTGGAAAAACAAAAGTTGTCAGATTCTTTGCTGCTTTTGGTTAGTAACAAAGAATATGCTTACTTATCTTGTGAGGATATTTATGGCACAGATGAAAAATCTACCTGAGCAGAAAAGAAATACCAACTATAAATGTTTCTTTCCTCTACTCACAGATGCAACCCATACCTTTTTTAGGATCTTGCACTTGAAGTGATGACCCTTAAGGCAAAAAGAGCCACTGGAATAAGTAGATTTTGACTTGCAACGTAAGCAACATGCTTTGAGCCAAAAGACTGATTCTGTACCTTAACAGCACTCCTGTCTGTCACCATTTTGTTATTGTTTAATTTTATGTTGTGTAAAGCCCCTAAAGCTTCAAAAAGCAAAATAGATACACGTCAGAAGTGACATTTGCATCTCTCAGTTTCTTCCAAGTGTGAACTGTCAGAAATCAAAGACTGATCTTACAAAGCACCTTTACCAGTGTTTAAAAACAATCAAAATTCTACTACACAGGGCTATCTGAATTTAGTTGATTTGGGTTCTTGAATTAATATGTGAATTGAATACGGGAAAAGTGAGTTGTCCTAGCCTAGAACGCAGAAGATCCAGTTTCTGGTGCCAAATCCATCTCCTGGCTTCCTGCATGACAGAGGCTCCTTAAGGCACCATTCTATGCCTTGGAGTATGGATTATTCTGTCTCTGGTTGTTTATTTATCTCRTATACTTAGAGTTTAAGTTTCATAGGGCAAATGATCTTTCTGGTGAGAAACACAAAGTGACTGAACTTTTACCGATATACAGGTAATATATTAGCCAGGGAGCGGCTTTTCATATTTCTTGCCATGTGCAACTGTGCTTTAGCTGAAGGAAACAACTCAGTAGAAAGTGCAAAGCACCTTTGCTTTTACTAATGATATACATTGCTTTTTAAAAACATATCTTATGTATGTGATTTCAAGCACTTTTAAAATATATATTATACATATATGCATACTCTGATGCATAAATGTGTTTGAAATATTTGATTTTTAGTTRATAAGAATTAAGAAACATTTCAGTCCATTATTAGAAGTGAAAAGATGGAAGTTTGTTTCTCTCAGTCACATCAATATTTGTCTTTCTGATATCAATAATCTGCATACACTTTTCTGGCAATTTTTAATTACATGTTGGAAAAAAATCATGTTAGATTCATAGAAAAACATAGGTTGAAAGGGATTTAATGAAATCATATGGCCTAGTCCCGTCCCCCCCCCCCCCCCCCCCCAAGAAGTACTACCTTCAAAATTAGGTCAGATTGTTTGAGGTCTTACCCAGWCGAAGTTTGGAAAACTCCAAAGCTGAACTTTTTTTCTGGTGGTTAGCTGCTCTCATGATGAAGAATATTTTCCTCAAGTCTCCCTAATATTCCCCTTGTTGCAACTTGTGGTTATCACTTCTTGTCTTTTTGAAGTGCTCTTGTTTGGAGATTCTCATTCCTCCTTTTCTACAACTTTCCGTTCAATAGTGGAAGACAGATATTGGATCCATTATCTGCCCTTAGCCTCTTCCAGGCTAAGCAATTCCAGTTTCCTCAGCAGCAACTCACACCTGCTATGGTCTAGCTGAGTAACCATCTTGGTGGCTTTCCTCTAGGCTAACTCCAGTTTGGTCCTAAGCTCCTTAGAGGCCCTACACTAAACACAACATGCCAGATACAGCTACATGGATTAACCTACTACAGGCAATGTCAACTTCAGTAATCCAGCTCATCAGTAAAAGGTGTAAGCTAACTTTGCCTATAGCAGTTTATTGCACTTCCATCTACTAAGAATTTGAGATACCATAACTTCTGGCAAATTACAATAAGAAGTCTAAACTCCAACTCCTTTTTAAATGGATCAAATTTGGAGATRTTTGACACTGAAATCCACTTATTTTGCAAAGAGGAAAAGCTGAAAAGCAGAATTACCATGTTTCCAGCTGTTCACCATCATTACCATAAGTGTCACTGGAAAGACATAGAAAACTTTCCAGTCGACTGCAAAAGAACAGTGAAGCTCTCTGCTACAAAGAACTCAATGCTTTGTCTCTACTTCCAGACAAGAGCAAAGACRCTGATAAGGATTTCAGTGGGAATATCAATCCAAACTAGGCTAATTCAGTAGTCAGAAATAATAGTCATTTAGGTGATGTACACCTTGCTTTTTTTTATGACTCCAAGTCTATTTTTTAGGCACTTATCTCCTATACTTCAAATGATATGCTAAAATAGTATATTATAACAATGATCCATGTAAATCTGCATGATGGTCAGAGAGCTCATCACTATATGCTCAAACCCAGCTGCTAGGGAAGATATCACAGGGCTGCAGACAAGACTAGGACAAGGTAGCGGGATATAAATGATATTAGAAATATATCACAGACCTCAGTTACTCAGACCAGAAACCCCCACAGATGCATGGGAATGCCACAGTAATAATTAATAAAGATTTTCATCTTCAAGGATGGGCCCAGAGAAAAAAGGTAAAGATTCTGTCCCAGTTTGGTTCCACAGTCTTTAAGAGGGACACCATGAGGGCCAAATAAGAATAGTGGCAATGCAACTCTTGCCCTAGGGAGTGAAGTAGCTAAATAGATCATTTGCACTGAAGTCATTTACAGAATGGCTATAAATAACCCACATGTTGATCTTTGGCTTCCTGCAGCCTGCGCCAGTGCTAGAAATGACTCCAGGAATAATTCCAGAAAAAAAGCCCTGTCCACTTGCTGACTTCAATGCTGCCTTTTGCTTTCACATYCACTTTTAGATAAAATTGCTCCTGGTTGGAATATCTAACATATTGCAATGTTATGAAAAAAAAATACATTACTGCTCTGTTTCTCCTGCCTTGAGAAAGAAAAACAATTTTGTTATTCTCATCTTAGTGTGTTCCTGGATCTGCTTTGTCAATGGATATGGATGGAGCCTGCAAGAGAATTTACATTGTGCAGAACAACACTGTGCAGTCCCTTATCACTTCCCATGTTTTGTGAGTCCCATAATACATGTTCCAGCCCCATCTGCTATAAATTTCCTCCATGCAGCAACGCTGTTGCTCTCCTCCAGCCAGCACTACATTTCCTAAAGACCTCTGCCCCAGTAAACAACACTTTGTTTGAGGATCTCCATCGGTAAATCCATTGCCTGAATGAACGTAACTGCCCAGTCAATAGGAAAAAGTCCAATGGCAACATAGGAAGTCGGGAAACACTGGAAGGATCCAGCAAAAATTACTGGGGGGAAAATTAAATGCCTGTACGGAAAGTGTTGTAATTTAGTTTTATTCCAGATCTAAAAGTGGAAAAACTTAAAGCTTCATACTTCTTTACAGCGGCGCCGTTCAGGGTCTGCCAATGTTTCCATTATGAACTGCAATTTTCAGGGGTTTATAACTTGGCCATAAAAATTTGCTTTGGGATGAAACTAGAAATAAAAGTTCTCCACCCAAAAATTAATTCTCTATCCCCCTCTTTTTCAGGAAGAGAGTTAAAATGAATTTGCTTATTTTTTAAGCTGGCTCCATAAAAAAAAACAAACACCTTTTTGTGACATTCTTTACAAATACAAAATGTAGGTTAATTTAGAAATATCTGGGCTTATAGTGGATGACAGACCAAACACACCTTGAGCTATTACTTCGCAAGAGGTCAAAGGTCTTTTCAGTCTGTGTTAAAAGCTGAGCACAACTCCTGAGGGACAGGCAGTAGTTTTTCTATGCAATTTTGCAATTGCAAGGCCTTATCTAGAATACTCTGTCCAACTTGACCGTCACATTTCACGAGGAGTAAAGCCACAGAAGAACAATAAAATTATTACAGATCTACAAAAAAAAAAAAAAAAAGAATATGAGAAAAAAATGAAGAACTTAGATGTCATCTAGAAACAGAGTAGTAAAGGATAAATGGCGACAGTCTTCCAATACAAAAAAAATATATTATAAAAAGGATCAGATGGTTTCCAGGTTCACTTGAAGCAGAATAAGGAATGAATTAGTTTATTTATAAGAAAKTTGCATGCATGTATTTTTTTTTCCCTAAACCCTTGTCAGTGAAGTCCTGTAGTGATATGATCAACAACACATTAAACAACACCAGGGCAGGAATAGAGGAAATGATCTTTCATTGTGCCCCTAAAACTACTTTCTACTCTTGCAAACAAAAATACAGAAAGAAGCTGAAAAACAAAGAATTGCATACCCTATTAATTCCACTTGCAGGACAAATTCAGCACTGGGAAATGCTGAACTTTCTGTTTGCAGCAGGTTTGCAACAGCCGAGAACCACAAAAGCACAAAGTAATTGACGTTTGCTACAGGTCTAGCTCCAAAAAATCTTTAAAGTGCTGCTAGAATCCTTCCTTCCTTCTCATTTTTTTTCTATACATTTCTTGTTTACTTGCACAATGATAGCAGACTCTTTACAGCTTTACATTCCAGCACACTTATTATACTTATATTACTTATGTTAATCAAACCTGTCTTCTAATTCTTTCTGCATGAAGATAAGGCATTGCCCCCAAACTTTTCCCAAGTATCTCAGTAAGAGTTTCTCATGCACTARGCCTCATCAGCTTAATCTGAATTTTGGATCCACCTGGTCATTCAACTTTGTAAATACTTTTCTTGAGGTTGGATAATCTATTTTGTAGATAGTGGTAAAACTCAGCACTCAGATATAAAGTAGATGGAAAACTTTATGTAGATGGAAAACTTTATGTCAAGCTTTCAATTTTCCTGTTACTCCTCTAACCATTGGCACATGTCAATATCACCTTTATATATAGCAGGTCCCAAAAGCCAGTGGAACCATTCKGTAACAGAACTTGCTACACAGGTTCTGTGCACATTTATATACACATTTATAGTATCTATAAATACCTCAAKGGAGGCAGTGAGGAGGATGGGGTCAGCCCCTTTTCAGTRGTGGTCAGCGATAGGACTAGAGGAAACGGCCACAAGCTGAGGCACCAAAAGTTCCACAGGAACTTAAGGAAACATTTCTTCACTGTGAGGGTGACAGAGCACTGGCACAGGTTGCCCAGAGAGGTTGTGGAGTCTCCTTCTTTGGGGATCTTTAAAACCCGCTTGGACACAGCCCTGTGCCACGTGCTCTAGGTGACCCTGCGTGAGCAGGGGGTTGGACTAGATGACCTCTGAGGTCCCTTCCAACCTCAACCATTCTGTGATTCTATGAACCTCACTTGCTATAGAGCACTGGAAACTGGACTGCTTTAGGTTTATTAAAAAAAAAAAAAGAAATAAAGGATTTTGAATATGCAGTATATACTTCCATCATTGTTTATCTCACATGCTTAAAGAAATTGAATCAAATATGACTATTTCTACTTGGGTCCAAATCTTGAGACCAATGGAAAGATCACTTTATTTTTACTGAACAATGTTCAGAGTTTGGCTTTTTTTTTTTTTTTTTATTTACACTTATAGAATTTTTAGAGGACGTTTTCAAACTTTTTTTTGCAACCATATGGATTAAAAACTTATTTTATAAAATTTGCCAAAAAATAATCACAAGACCATATAAGAGCTACAACTTTAAGTAGTACATGAAAAAAAATCATGAAACTCACCACCAAATGGTGAATTTGTAACTTTGCATTTATCCCATATGTAGTTGGTTTATTTTCCACATTTTACTTAGAACAGAGAAACTAGAGAGAGCAATTTCTCTTCSAGTATGACATTTGGTTTACCAATAAACTTCTAAGTGTCTTTTAATTTGCAATATTCTAACCTTTACCTAAAGGATTGTTACCTAAACAACCAAAAGTTAAGATTGCTGTCAGAATAATCTGCACTAGATTGAATAGAATTTAGGAAATAAATCTCAAATCTTTTGGGGAAAAATTAGAAATTTCTTCTGAGATTACTAACAAAAATATTGGCCTCTATTTGTTTCTGCAKCAGCTTATCACAAAGACCATGAGTTTATTGTAAACTCAGTACAGTGTAAAACCTTTGATTTATAATTTAAAACTTAAGATGTTTTTAAAAGCTTTGGAGTAGGTTTTGTATTCGACAAAGGGATTGGCCAATATGTGAAGTTTGTAGTGTGAATAAGAGGAGATATTGCTGATTCTTTCATAAAGACAGGCTTACCTCACAGTGTTGCTGGAGGAAAATACCATTATCTTCTGCCCATCTTACACACTTCTGTCATCTTCTGCTCCCATTTTGCCTCCAATAAATACTGAGTTTTCACTGGAGCTGGGTTACAGGCCCCAAGATCCTTCCTCTGATGATTATGCAGAGGTTGGGCTGTTTCCCCTCACCTTCTTCAGCCAGGTCTCATCAAATTTCATCACACTTATCCCTGTGATATCTGCTTCCCAAACACTGGCTGTCAGTTTGAATACTATTATATAGCTCATAGTTTGATTTACCGTTGTTGAACCGTACAAAAAAAAAAAAAAAAAAGCACATTCATTAATGATATGAAACTGGCGATATTGATATTTCTCTCAGAGTTTAAATCCTCCAAGACCATGTTTCTCAAGCATAACCCTACAACACTTTCTCATTCACTGCTCCTCAGGTTCCAGTTTTGGATCTAAATGGGATTTGAAACCCAGATAATTTTATCTGCACATAGGCCTGTTCAAGTCAAACTCAGCTTACTGTTGTCTGAACAAGCAAAATCATTATCTACTCACAGTCAGCAATAGCAGTAACATATTGGAAAGGTTCCTATTAATCTGACASTGACCTGAGAAGGGATACCTTAGTCATTTACATGCCAGATACACTGGGGCACAATAACCATTACTCAGTCGCTAGGCTTCTACTACTATATTTCTACCGACAGCTGAATCTGACTCTACCACCAAATGGACATGGATGGAGGGCTGCTGGGCTCTGCTTGGAAAACAATTTCAGAAATGGACCAGACCTCTCTTACTAAACAAGACCAAACAGCCCAAGGTGAGCCTCCCAAGTACATTTCAGAGCAAAGTCAACCAAATCAGCTCCTAATGCAAGAAATACTAAAAGTCAGTTAGTTGTTAATTAGAGAGAGAACTTGAGACATGTGGGAACTGCTTGAGACATAGAAATGTCTTGCAGAAACACAAGTCTAAGTAAAAGATTGCAGACAAAGAGCRCTAATCTGTCAAAATGTGTAGAAGTTGTGTGCCAGCAAACATGAGTGAGCGTGGATCTCCACAGAGAAGCCACTGGGCCACACAGAGAGATACCCACAGCAGCACAGTACTGCTGGTACCACCGAGGTCCCAGTAACTGCTGCTGAGCTGCATCAGCACGTGCAGTGCACAACCTCCACGGTGGTTTCAAACCCWACACACAAGGCTTTTGGCCAGCACGTTTTTGTTTTCTCACCCCTGCACTGTCTTCATGCAGCGGGATTTCCCTGTTCTTGTTGCTGCTTGGCATGGTGCCCCACAGAGCACGTTGTTATCATAAATAAACTGTACATGCTACCTAAATACTGCTCCACATTGCACTGTAAAAATACAACATTCACAGAGTGTTGCTTCTCTTTATTCCCCCCAGATTTTAACAAAATACACAGGCTGTTTTAGCTGCACAGGACACTAACTGATGCTCGAGTCTCTAGACCACACCTCAAGCTTTAATTAAGAAATTTTCAAGAGAAATAACGAAATGAAGCAATAGTATTATAGACAGCCCCTGGGTGGGTTACCAGTCAAGAAAGCGATGACTAAGTTTAATCACATAAGCCTGCATAACCACCCTGCTCAGCTCAAAATATGATGAGCTGGAATATGTATGCAGAAAACAGACCTTTTGATTTACCAGACTTACAAGTGTGAATATGACAGCAATAGCAGGTCAGGATGTTCCTCTTACATCAGAGGTTCTATAATTAGTCCCTAATTTTGCTTATAAGAGAATAAGMGCATCTCCAAGTTTGCCATTGGTTGCTGTATTAATTGCAACACGTGTCACTGCTCCTCAGCTGTCAGCAGCTTGCTACCATTTCACCTACTTTTTCTCAAGGATTAAAATTACACTGCTGAATTGACTCTTCCACATCCTCTGCTACTTGATGTACTATCCAGGAGAGTCTGCAGGCACAGGGTCAAGCCCACAGTAACGGCGCTAACATCAGGTCCTCAGCTGATGCATATTGGCATGGTTCGACTCATCCCAGTGGAGCTACACCAATTTACAGAAGGAACTGGCACAGATAACTCCATTCTACTCTGTATAGCATTAACAAGTCCTCCTAATTATTTATTGAAAGATTTTTTTATTTTCCTGCTGTGCTTGAGAGCCAAGTTCTTCCAAGGTGGTCTCAAACTAGTGCCTAGATTTAGATGTTTGTTAAGCTATTTCTGAATGCTACTAAGTTTTGCATGCCACAATCTTACCAAATTTCACCAGCCAACTGGAAGTTAAGCTCATTCAAAACAGTGAATTTGATGTTGGGCAAGAATTCAGGAGCATAATTTGTGCCACTTAATTATCTTTGTAAGTCAAAACAAGATTCTGTCTACAAGAGACATTATCACACATAGAAGTTATGCAAGTAAATCGTTATAGCATATTCAGTTGTGGTGATAGTACTGGATGGAATTTGACAGAATAAAATGAGGCCTATTATTCTTAGCAATACTTCAAACATTAATATTTGATTAAATATGAAGGGAAAGTTCTTAAAAAAATCACTGTGATAAATTTTAATGATTTAAGATAATTGCAGCATAGTCATTTTTAAAGCCCACCTTAAAGCAGATTGCTACAGAGGAAAAACATGTTATATTTTCTGACACTTGCCARTCTCACTACAAGCAAATGACATTGATCTTACATACAGATAAACACAACATTAAATAGAAAGAGTGGTTGGAAGACATAGACCTACGTTGTTATTCCTGCTGCATGTATAATATAACATATTATTTTAATTAAAAATATGTGGTTTAAAATGTGATGGTTCAAGAAATTTGCCTCCTGAGAAAAACAGAGATTGTCACAAAATAAACAAACAAAAAGTGGACAGCATTTCTGATTTTTTTTTGAATATCACTTATTCTAGTAGTAGCAATATTTAATATTGGAAAAAGGTAAGTCCTTCCTAGCCCTTCCCTGCCTTGCCTTTATCTCCTCATTCTCCCTTGTAACAATTTCATTGGTAAAATGTAAAAAAGAAAAGAAGAGAGAAATGAAAACAAAAACCTCAAAGGAACAAGACAGTCTGTTGTTAACAAGACAAAGGAAGGAGTTTTTTGTAGATAAAACTCTTTGCCAGGTAGAAGAAGAGGCAGAAGGGAAGAAAAACTTTGCTAAAGTAATTAAAAAAAAAAAAAAGAAAAAATTTTAACAAAACAGAAACTGTTGCACTGAAAAATTACTTTGATTGTTTTTTTTCCATTGACACTATTTGTTATATTTCAAAATTTAATGCAATAAGAGCAGCCAGCCTGCAAGCCTGGAATGGAATTTAGCACATGTTATTGGTGGATGATTTCAACATAGCCACAAGGGGAAAGCATTTAAAGATCCATATGTTTGGTTGGCACCAAATCAAGTTCCATTAAATAATACTGTATTCAGCTACGCAACAAATTTACTTACCATACATTTCACATGAGAACTAATTTATTTGATAGGAATATTGCTGATGTTTGTATTGGTTTACTGTAATGAAAACAGTATTTTCAAAACTATGAACAAATACATACCAGTAGTTTTACAGTGGCTTAACCAAAGTACTGGTAGTGCTTCAAAAAGGGAATTTATACAATACGTATGTTTCTCAATACTGCCTGTGCCAAATGTAGTAAGGGGTTCCGCTAAGAAGATGGAACTTTCATATAATTCAGGGAGAGGATACCTAATCTCCGTGTTGGCAATGCAGCCAGTTCTTAAGGCCAGCAGGACCACAGATAGTTCTGAACTTGAAAGCCTGCTACGCCTGAAAATGCTTTTAAGAAAAGCAACATGAATGTCCAGTTGCTAGAGAGTGGGGGATGATGAGAGACTCTTGTTTCTCATGACACCTTATAGAAATTRTGAAGGCACTCCCTTAGTTACTCTTTAAACTGAACATTGAACCCCTAAATTTTCAATGTGAAACAAGGGTCATTATATAAAAGGCAAAATTCACATACCATTGCCTATCTGGTCAACAGAGCTGCCAAATATTTTCACATACAGAGAAACACTGGCGACTGAATTGTGCTATAAAAACAATAAAACATCTTGAGGATTTCATTTAATAATTCCATGTGGTCTGGCATTAATCAATTGGACATGTTCAGAAAAAAATGTATTTCCTTAGTGGGGAAAAAATAGTTCTTCCAAGAAAGTCACCTTCAGTGTTTTAGATGTTTATATTTTTGCTTAGAGAAGCATCATTTTATAAAAACACTTGAGAAGGAGCCAAGGATGATTTAATGATACACTTACTGAAACTTCTGCAAATTGTCTTTTTTTGTCAGCTTTCGATACACAAAATCTGCCTTGGCACTTGTAATCTTAGTATCACAGTCCTCTCTTTTCATCAGGACAGTTCTGACTTCTGGTTATGAGTCATACTAAATTATAAATACAAATGGAGGCACGGACTACACTGTTTCAAAAAAAATATGTCAACATACTATTAAAAATACATGCAGCACTATCCTTCATTTTCGATCTGGTTCATTACCGAGAAATCTATTTTAAATAAGCACACAGGACTCCATATTACCTTTGTAACTGCTGCAGCTGTCAATAATAAAAATGCAAATATTTCTTCCTACAGAAGAAATCAGCATGGTTCCTAAGTGCAAATTGTGTCAGGGTTCCTAAGTTGATCCACAGACTAGTTGCTTTAGAGCAGAGGGTATCTACTTCTAAACAATCTTCCTCTCCCTTTCCAAACTGGGGGGAGAGCTGCCAGAGAGGCACTTGTGAACTCTGCTGACTGGGGAACATCATAGTACATAACAAAGGAAGGATTCCTCTCATTTTCCAACACACAGGCTCCTCATTGACCATTTATTCAATTGATTTAAACTATAACCTATTCCGTAAAAATACTGAAAAACATGAATTTCTGGGGAGTCAAGGCTTAAGTCAAATAGGATCACCCAAAATCTGAACATTAGGGGACTGAATTCAATGGSTACATATGTGGAAAAGTTCTACTGAGGGCAATACAATAGTTCTTGGTCAGAAAGTTACCAATTACTCATTACTATTTGTCCAATGCAAATAGAATGAAGGAAAGCTCCATTTTGGTTTAAGCATAAATGAAGCTTGCTACTAGAATGATATATCACATTAACTAGCAAATGATTTTACCTAAAACCTCACCAAAAATAAACATAAAAGAGCAACTATCGATAGATACAGGCATATCCTGAACATGGCTAAGACTAACAACTACAAATTACAGCCATGAAATGGGAAGGATGCTAGAGTATTCAACCATTCTTACTACTCTGGAAGTATTAAATCACTGCTTTTACATTTTTGGCATACTACTGTGGCCAGGGTTCATAATTATTTTGGCTGCCCCCCATAAGACCTTGGCTACATTAGGCATTTCACCCCAAACCCTTCAAACTAAAATAAAACAAACTCCATCTTTGAAGGCAGGCTTCCTATACAGTTCCATCAGTGGGAACTATAGGATCTAAGTCAGTAGGGGGTTGCTCACATACTTGAGTATCAGTATTTGGCTGAAATGTGCCCCAGAGAGAATTTTTTTACATCAACTATCACCACAAGTAAGCCTTGCAGTTTGACTTACTATTTTGCAGTTCTGGAAAAAGACAGAAGTCACTCTATAATCTACTGTCTTGATTGAACGTGCATAGAAACTGCAGTTGGGTGTGCTTTATATTCTGAGACACTCCAACTACACAAAAGGTGCACACACAATTTTTCTGCAGTTTTATTCTGTGCATCAGATTATTAGTCCATGGTACCATATTTAATCTAAACCAACAAGCACTTTAAAGAGCCCCATGCATGATATGCTTTAATGACAAAATACCAACCACACAAAGTAGTGGAAAAGTCAGCCCTGTTTAAAAAATCTCATTCAATTTATTCCCAGGAATCCAACCTCCTTGTCACTGATCAAAGAATGTCACTTGAACAAAGAATCACTTGATCAAAGAATAAGGCTAAATGTTCACTATAGAGACTTTCTTAAGAAAGAGGGAAAGCGAGAGAGAGAGAGAGAGAAAGAGAGAGAGAGAGAAAGAGAGAGAGAAAGAGAGAGAGAGAGAAAGAAAAAGAGAGAAAGAAAAAGAGAGAAAGAAAAAGAGAGAGAGAGAGAGAGTTGATTGTACAACAAAGCCACACAACATTTCAGGTGCTGTTTTCATCACCAACGCAGCATCTACATCCCTCTCATACTTACCAAAATGAGTGGAGATTTCTGTACTTCACATAAGACTCACAGAAGCTGTCTCAGCCATAGCAGGTAACCTAAAAGAGTCAGACAGTACCTAGAGAACAAGAAGTCTTTCTAAAGGCACACTATTGACATTATTTTTTCCCAAATATTCAGTGAGCACAAAACTCACTCAAGACATACAGAATACAAACTTATCCTCCCCCTTGGCCTGACTGGAGGCAAGTTGATATATCACATTTTCAGATTACCCAAACTAGTAATCAGCAAACCGATGCAAGGTGGTGTACCATCTTCTCTACTCCAACAGCAATAAATATATATTCATTAAGAGAGAGATAGAGAACAAGCCTAACTCTTTCCCAGGTAGTCATCTAAGCAAGGCTAAATCTGGATTACTACGTCTGCTTTAGAAAACAACTATGTAGCGTACAGTTAAAAAAAATGATAAATTGACTATTTAAGTTATGGAGCAAGGCTAGGAACACCACTGAAGGGCAGAAGAATTAAATCCATTAAATCCATGAATTAAATCTCATGTCTTAAGCTAACACCCTAAGCAATGAAGTACAAAATGGGGGTAGACATACCACTGTTTTTTCCTTCTAACTCTCACTTCTAAAAACAAATATTCTCCCTCACAGCATCGTATAGGAAAGGCAATAGTAACACACAGCCTGGGCAAGTGCTCCTGATCAATCTGCAAGTAAGAACATGAACACGATGTAGCAAAGTCCCATTGCAACATAAAAGGAAACACTGGACTGGGCAATTTGATATTGGAAATAGAAGTGACAGTCATTTCTTCTGAGTAATGACACTGTGTATGTCCAATGGAGGGAAAAGAAAAAGAGTAGGAAAACTACTACAGGAATTGGCACTTGCATTATTCCTTTCTCTCAAGCACCTTTAACTGAAGGCTGATTCAAGTTGAAAAAGTCACAGAAAAGGTTTTTCTTTGGAGATCTCCTAAATAAACTTGACTGTCTTAGAATATGTGTCAACTGGAAAGCAAACTCCTAATGCTTTCCTCCATCTATGTCTTAACAAATCTAATTCTAACATACTCTACTAGGTTCCCATTTCCATGTTTTGCCATCTGGATCTCATCTTTATAAATACAAGTTACATTCACCCACTTGGCTCACTTCATCTGTAGAGACTTGTTAAATGGCTTTAAAGATGATTTACTAAAAAAGCTAGAGTGTAAAGATTTAACAGGCAAAGAGATTAATTTAAGTAGAGAATTTAATGTCAAAATTATGCTACCAATGACTTTTGGCTTCCCATATTGATCAGCTGATTCCTGCCCTATTTACATTTGTTCTCTGGCTCTACATGTCTGTACTACCACATAAATTACTCAGAAAGCACCCAAGTTCACAGCACTGATCTAGTCRCAAATTTCAAACGTCTGAAATACAAATGTGTAATGTCAGAAGACTAAAAACCTGAAGTCTACACACTACTGCTTTGTTTCTGAAGCAGCACAGAACACACTTACAGAGTCAAAGAGAGTTAAAGTTTAAATTAAACTTCTTTTGCTCACTGAATTACATTTTTCTCCAAAAACAAAACCAAGCTTCAGCAAAGTAACATCAATCTGAATGGTTTTACTCACTCAGTTACTTCAGCTGTATTTTAAAGTTGCATTTAAATGCCCAAACTCTTCTCTAGATTTGAGAAATAGTAATATAGACCTTGGGGGGATTACTAAGAATACAAATGGTCTGGCAACTAATGGCTTCTGCCTTCTTCAGATGAGCACACAGCCTTCATTCTGGTTAATGCTGTATCTTCAGTAGCTCATGTGATATAGATGCATGCTTGAAACTGAAAATCTGTATTTTATTCTATAAAATTATGTACAAAATTATCTACAAAATTATGCATCTTTAATTATGGTTTTCTCTTTCACTCCAAAATAAAGAAATGAGAGAAAGTTTATGTATAAGGAGACTGGTCGATGAGAGATCCTTCTCAAAGTACTTGGCTTCTATCTCTCTAGCATTTTCAGATGTAAACAACCCTAGATACTGCCTCTCTAAATCTATATATAACACAGCCCAGTTCAGGGTTCTGTAGGCTCCAGCACGACTTATAACTCTATTTCAGGAACGTGCAACTAATCATTTAAACAGGAACTGTTTTTAATAATTAAGCATTTTATGAAGTACTTCACCCAAAAATGAAGAGGTAGATCCCCCAAAAGCAGTGCCATAAGCTTTGTTGAGATGTCTTTTTGGCAAGTGAACCACTGAACTGTACTCCAGTACCAATCTAAAAAGGATTTTTTAATATTTTAAGTGTGGTAAAATAGGCTCAGGTCAAAACTGAAAACCCAGTCAAAAACCAATCTGGTTTACTTCTGTAAGATGCTGTCAGGCAGCTAAACTAACTTTGGCTATTAAAGTTTTCATTTGACTAGAGATTTAACAGCAGATCCACTGTCTTCAAAGACTAATATTGCTCCTGGCTGCTTCTCAATACCAACCAGCAGTCCAAATTTTTCTGGGCTGAGCTTCAATCTGTTTGTCCAACCTGAGCTTGGCACCAGCTGGGATATGGAACCACATCATCCTCAGCAAATGGGCTAGGAAGGTCATACTACCCTCTCTGCAAGTATCTGCAGACTAAAGCAAAGCATTATCTGGAAGACTTTTAACTTCTCCAAAGGTTCTCAAGAGTTGTAAGGTCTTTGGATGACTTGGAATCCCTGTAGAGCATATATATATATATATATATACACACACACACACACACACACACACACACACACACACACACACACATATATAAAATGTCATAATGAATCTCCTGCTTAGTTGGCATTTCACTTGCAAGCTGAGCAAGACTGAAGAAAACAGACAAGTAAAGGACTTGGCTATTTTGCAGGAATGTGGTGAAACACAGACCTTTATAATTGTTTCTCAGTCTGTATAAAGAGAACAAAACTGCATCCGCTGTACTTGCAGTTGTTAAGATTGCAAACTCAGCTCTATTGACTTGGAAATAACTTTTATTCCCACCACGAGCTCTGTTTCAATCATCTTATCTCTCTGACATTGCTATGCCACCTTGCCAAGAGCCTGTCATTTTCCCATCCCACTGCACTTGTCACCCAAATGAATTATCGCCTCACATTAGTGCTTCAAAAAGCATCCTCACAGCAACTGCAGCAAGAGTAGAAAATGATGCAAAACTCAAAATGATGTAGCATCACTACAATGTTAAGCCTCTACTTCTCACAGATTGTTATTAGAGTTGGGCTAAGGCAATGTTAGCTCAGTTGACTTTAAACACACCTGTTTCAATTTAATTTGTAATAATTAGGAAGCCTAAGGCACCAGGAAAAAGTGCTTCTCAGTTACTGTTTCAAATAGTAGAGTTTTCATGTGCCATTTAAAATCCTGTTTTTCAGAACAGACTGCTGACTTGCTAATGCTGGCAAAATGAAATAAAGCAAAATATTTTTAGCAGCAGGAAGTTGTTAGTTGCTACTGCCAATTACATGCCTTGCACTTGAACAGCGACATTTTTTCCCCTTTGCTAATTCTTCAAGATAGGTARAAGCTGGCGCACCGTGCACGAGGATGCGAACAAAGCTTAGTCCCCTGGAGCTGGCCGACCCTTCTGCAGTAATAGCCAACGCTGGCAACAATTTGCTATGACAGAGCAAACAACAGTGTCCTAGATCCACTCTGTGGTGGAGGGGGAAGGAGAAGATTAAGCAATAGACTTGGATGTATTGACTTTGGCAAAAGGCTGAATACCTTGTCATGCTAATAAAATTACTGAAGCTGAGGAGGAGAAAATGGGGCAAAAGGGGGAAAATAAAAGTAGTATAAAAATTACATAAGAATAGATATTTATATGCTGAGATAATTCAKCAATCTGACAGAGATGAATCATGCACCATTAAAATAAAGGGACACATGGTTTCTTTGTATCACAGTCATTATTTATACCCCCTTTAAACAGTCACAGAGAATTCAAGTATTCCCATCTTTTAGTTTAAATGGTGAATTTGCAGACCAAAATAAAACTGCTGGCAAAAATAAGTTTCTAAAGGAAGAGWGCCCAAAGAATGATTTCTTCAAAAACAGGATATATCTTAACAATCATCATGGGACTAAAACAAAAAAACCCCAGCACTTCTAAGTCGCATGGAACTCATGCAGTTCACACAGAACAAGACCTCTAGTAACACCCCAGTGACCATAGGTRACAACCAGCATGGGGGATACAGACAYGCTCCTATTTAGGTCTTCTTGAAATGTAATAAAATGACAGTTATTTCTCTGAAGTGGCACACAACTCCTCTTTGATGCTGAGTAATTTCCATAAACTGAATATCCTACTCTCCAAAGTACYACTACTACTACACTGAGAGCTACTCTCAATGAMATAACTTGAGCAATTATTTCCACAGGCAAAGGYCCATCATTTTGAGAATAACTTGCCTTTTGTCACCCGTAACAGCTTTAGAAAGACAATCATGCCACTGGATATTTTTCCATCTTAAAATGAAAAAGAAAATGGATCTGGAAAAGTCAGGGCAATTCTTCCGGAATATTATTCTGATCATTTAAGAATGGTCATCAGTCACTATCTTCCATAGACTGACAGATGCATATTTAAAAATTGGACAAGAGAACAAAAAAAGAAACTCAAGATGTGCATTAGCAGTTAGCACCATCATGCTAAGTGAACTGTGAGGAATATAACAGTGTCTACCTGAAGTTTTGTTTCTATTATATAACATGTATGGGACACCCATTTGTCTTGCACAACCTTAAGAAGATCAAAACTCAGAAAGTACATGAAAGCTCTAGCTTTTATTCATTTGACTTTGCTACCTCAATGGGCAATTTCTCTACAATCCAGGTTTTTAGCTTTTCTATTTCAGTTCTGCTTAATTCATGATCAAGGTTTGGAAAAGTGTGCAGTGATGCTGGCACTCCCAGCGACTTTAACATCTTGTTGGTTTCTTCACCCCAGGAGTAAGGAATTAGTTCATCAGCTGTTCCATGACACTGAAATAATTCTGGAAGGTCACCTTCATTTCTGTTCAAAGCCTGGATGGAAAAAAAACACTGTCAGACAAAGAATACTTACAGTTACACGGTGTCTCTGTAACTAAGGAATGACAATTTACATAGCATTTCTTTTACTCATATGCCTTTCAGTGGACATATTGTACTGCCTGTACAAAAGCAAAGAATCACTGGGAAAAAAAGACTTCTAATTCTTTTTATGTGCTAACCCTGACAAATGACAAGGTTTAAATTTAGGGCTATGACTTCTCCAAATAGAATATGGAACCCATGAGTATTATAATTCACTACAAATTTTGAAAGAATAGTTACAGTTATGCAGAGTCTCAAATAACTAATAACAACTTACACAGCATTTCATTTTTCATCTGCCTTCTGTACTGACTTACTGAACAAAATAATTGTACTGTCTGTGCAAAAAGCAATGAAATATCATGTAAGGATAGTTTTAAAACCTCTTTTTCCTCATATTCTTCTTAACAACTTTCAGGAAATGTCTTTTTGACATGTCAGCTGTCATGTCTAAAATGTCTGTTTAGAATATTAATCAATTGCTCCAAATTAGGAAAATCATCAAACTTAATTTTGATCTTTTGGSTAAGCAGCATTTCCATAAAGTCTATCACATACTCACCTGGTAAACAGCAGATTCTTTGTTAAGAAAACTGGAAAGTGCAAAGACTCCTGCCACATCTCGATGAAACCTGTATGCTAAATGCATTGCCATTCCGCCTCCCATTGAAAAGCCTCCTGTGATGCAACAAAAGAAAAAAGAAAAAAATAAAAAAAGATTTTGCCACATCTTTGTAACTCATCTTCTGACTTTTTTCTTTCATATACAAAGCACCTCAAATCCATCTCAAATAACAACGGTTACAACAAAGAATCCTAAATCATACCAACATTCAAATAAGAAGCTAGGTAAATAAAGAATTGCTAAAGAATCTTTACTGAGAGAGAAAGGGGAAAAAAATCACTGTCTAATCTATTCATGTATGGTTTCTACTAAATACTTGAACACTGTTGCTACGTTTTCTGACAYTAATAAAACAAAAGTCTACAAAGAATCCCCCTTGTTCTTTATACAACTTGTTTTTCCCTTAGGATAGTACCATTCATCCATGGAAGATATGGGTATACTGTTGTTCCTAATTAAGGAACACTTATCACATTAGACTACCATACTCATGRTGAGGTCTTCTGTTATTGTTACTCCTTGGGATAAATAACCAATAACATCAGGAAACACTGCCACGTGCTTCATCTGAGCTTTAACASGGTGGCTGATCTAATGACTTGAAGTTCCATCTGTCTCCTAAGCTGCACTAACTCCTTAAATGAGATTAATTCCTCACGTATGATTTTACATGACTGATGCTTATTCATTAGAAAAGAAATCCAGACCACAGTATTACTTTACAAGGATACAGCACATATTACATTGGCTGCCTCCAGATAATGACTGGCATGGGAATAACGGGCCTGCTGAAATCTCTCSTAGCCCAGAGATGGAAACCTAGAAAGGCTCTGACTGCAGCTCAACTTAGAATAGCAATAGCATGGAGAGTAATGGCAATACCACTGCCTTGTGCCAGGTAGTTAACTCGTGTTAATTAGGTGTGAAATTCTGAGCCCGGGCTTTCCTACACAAAAGACCCCGATTACAGATTGAAGGAGAAATACAGAAATAATAGGTGAAATAACAAGGCATTTCAGCTTAGTGTCTTTCTGAAGTGGTTAAAACACGACTCCAAAATTGAGAATGGCTCTTCCACAAGAATTACGTGAGCTCAGCTCTGTGCTARACACAGGTTTCACACAGCTGCTGAACAGAGCTTGGCCAGGAAGCAGCGTGCGTGCATGTCACTGAACCCAAGCCTAGCACAAACCGCCTAACTTCGGGACTTGACCGTACCCTGGAATCACACAGCAAATCCCTAGGGTGCATAGGATTCAGAGGCAGAAAATGCTCCRCTTGGCCGTGGTGAGGCTGTCCCTGAAGAAGGATCCTCTCCAGCACGTTTAGCTGCAGGTCCTGCCGGGTTTGAGGCCCTTTAGGCCCACACTCCTTGCTATGGAGAATTTGGCTGGATATGGGTAGGAAATTTTCCTGAAAACACAAAACTAATCCAGACTTGAAGCGTTTCTCCTCACAACAGTTCACAAAACAGTTTCACAACAGTTTTTCTTGATTTTTTTCCTCAATTCCTCATCAGAATTTACATTGTATTTCTGACTTCTACTTATTGTATGTCCTAAGAGATGGATATTGCCAAATGCAATAAGCTGCAGATTCCCAAGTTGCAGAACTTGAATCTCGCGGGATAAATGAACAAGAACATCCAACCTAAGGAAGGAAGACTAAAGTCTTTCTTTCCTTCTTTGCTAACACAATCCTTAAATGAATTATGAAAACTAAGGGTATCTTTTCAAGTCCTGCAGCTATGCACTCAGATCTGATAATACCCTCATTYGATCTTTGGTAAATAAAGCTGGGACATGCTACTAACCTTTGAAGGTCAATACCTTCACCTTTTTCAAGCCAAAAGAAGGATGTCTAGGGGGGCAGTTCAGGAAAAGCATGAAATAATGTGACAGGATTAAYTTAGAGAATAGCTTTGAAAGCCTCACGGTCAGCCTGAAATCACTTGACATTTTGAATGAATTTGCCTTTATAGATATAAAAATGATGAATATACTACTATAAGCCTTTCAGCTGCATCAACAGTTCCTACTGGATGTGCTCTCTGTCATATGCAGCACAATTCTATAAAGCAAAAAACACTACTTGAGAGTCACAAGGAAACTACAACATTGTCCCTACATCCACAGCGAGAGAAAGAAACAGTTAACTGAGAAAGAGCTTAAAACACAAGTTACTCAAGATTCTTACATAAACAATGTGTCTTGTGCTCAAGTTTTCTTTATTCTCTCCGGTGGAATCTGATCCTTTCCTTCATCACTTCCTAGTGAYTACTCTGAATGATCCAGTCATACCAAAGCCCTCTCAAATAGGGCTTACACTTATACTTACACATTAACATATACTTACAGGCCATTTTGTATTTCCTTTCACATACAGATATATTTTTGTCCACATATAAAATGAAGCCTATTTGAAGTGTTTTAGAATACAGAAAAAARAGTTTGCACTGAAAACTCATTACTAGTTTGTAAATGATTTAATCTAAAATTTTGTACCCATTTAGTCACAATCTGGCACCACTCTCTGCAATTACTCACCAGCAGTCTTTGACAATGCAGTCACCTTCTGTTTAGAAGAATATTAGGTAATGGTTCTTTCATGTGGCTGATACTACTATGACAGAATGTAATGCAAATGACTAGTTCTTTGATTTTCCAGGGGAAAACCTGCAGTTTATCACTTGATACCACAATAATCTCYCAGCATATACTATATTTACAGTAAGGGCTTACAGACAGTATTTGGAATAAATATTTATAATCTGAGGCAAAACTTTTCAGTTATAAATGCTGTCTTTTTGTAGGTTCAATCCAAAACTTTTAATAATTTTCAGATTAGGGAAAAATAAAAGAAATACACAGATATAGCACAAATGTCCCAAGTGATATTACAGGATGTAAGCAAAAATACAGGTATACTTATATACACCAATGATCTCATAGTAAAGAACATGCAAGGTTACTGTTAAGCAGATTGTCATGAGTGCTGACCAACACCAGAAGCGATACTACATTTCAACCTTAGCCAGCCCTTTTCTTGAGACCAATGTATTCCCAAAGAGAGCAAAGTTTGTTTGTCAAAGTTCAGAGCTTGACAATTGTTTTCACACACGTAGTGTCTGCTAGCATTATTTTTCCCCATGTATTCTCCTTATATCTGTATTTTAAGAGACTTTAATGCTTAGAAACAATTAAAAAAATATACTGCCTTTATAATGCTCAGGAGCTGTGATTGAAATACAGCATTATTCCTTACAGGCTCTGCTTCAGGAAAACATTTAACCATTTACAGCAGTTTTAGCTTTCCTGCCTTGCAAAGGAGGTTTACGGACAGGCTTTTAAGAGGTAAGCACATGCAAAATAAACTCAGCTCAGCAAAGCACTTCTCTGTTAGCATGAGAGAAACATCAGCAAGACCCTTTGACAATGGGGACAGTGAAGATGTTAATGACACTACACAGACCATACAGGCTGATGAAGACAGCTGCTTGCCCCTTGCCTTGTTAGCTGAAAAAAACTGCTGAAATCACAGGATATTCACATATCTGAATAAAAGAAAAAAAAAAAAAAAAAAAAAAAAAAAAAANAAAAAAAAAAAAAAGAATTGTAAGAAGTTTCCCATGTGGCACCTTATTAAGAACAAAGCATTTTCTGCTGGAATACCATGCAAAAATATATTAAGATAACCTAACCCATAGTGATATAACATGGAATGAATACAGTCTGAATTTCTCATGTGTAATTTATTCCTACTTGAAGAAGAGGGACCATTACAGCTGTCACGTTTCAATGATTAAAAAAGGAAAAAAAAATTCTTCCTTTGCTTACAAATGGCATTAGGAGCCTTTAAAAATAAAAATATTAGTATAAAATACTGAGCTCATTTCCCCTACATATCTTGATTTTTATTAATTTGCTCCTAATTTATATCTGTATGAAATGACAATCTGATCCATGATGATATTTCAACATTATGTGAAGTTCAGGAAACCAAATATTTATCTACTGTCAAATCTCGGCTTTATTCATTTCTTGTATGTTGTCTGACAATGTTTGGGTTTGTATCTAAGAAAATGGCTAATGTTATTATCTAAAATAAAGGTTTCTTTATTTAACATCTCTCACTCAGAAGTGTCCTGCATATAGGGCAGAATGCTAACAACTGCTAAACTCTCCCTTTCTCTCTCCTGCTCCACACAAAGGCTTGCAATGACCCACTCCTGGCATCAGGATGCCCTTCAGGTTTTCATTCTTATTCATAAGAAAAACTCCTCCCTGAAAAAACATGTCTTCTCAGTTGCCAATTGCTTCACAAGTTGATTAAATCTGACTGTAAAGTGCCTGAATCAATTTGCTGTAGTTTTGTAGATGTATTTACAAAACAATGAACTAGGATGATTTTTAGGTCTTTCCACTCTATTTAGGTGATCAAAGCACTAGAACTCACTAAATTTTCACACTAGAAGTCACACTGTCTGGAAACAGTCGTAGGTATTAATCACATTCAGCATACAATTCACTAAGTACAGATTTATGCTACTTGCAGAGAGGGAACATTAGCTCTTCCCACACAGGTTAGAGTGTGAGATGAAGGAGTTCATCTTCACTATAGCACAGCATTAAAAGATGAAGTGTAGAAGCTAAGCTCCAGGAACTCAGGAGATACGGATTCATATTTGGGAGCTAGTTTTAGGGTGTTTCTTTTAAACAGTACTTTTTTCTTCAGTTATCTCTGATTAAACCTATTAGCTATTTGCAGCTCCTACTGCAATGATTAATACAGGAAATGGAAGCGTCATCTATTTTGCTTCCTACTTGCACATCAGGAAAATAAAAGCAGAGAACTGAGAGAAAAGTAGATGAACAGTTCATATGCAAACAAGCAGAGAGAACATTCTTCTAAAATCACTGAATTTTTTTCAAGTATTGTGGGGAAGATGGACTAATAGTTTGGTTAAGCCAAGCATTTCATAAGCATAATTTAGATAAAACATGCCGCATTCTACACAAACAGTACAGAAGGAATAACCTCATTTGAATTATAATTGCAGTGACAAGTGACAATATAGCTTCCTAAATGTGCTCTATGAAAGCAAGATAGAGGGTCCTTCTAAATRAAGGCAATATTTTTTAATAAATACAAACACAAGATGCTGCAAGTGATCAAAGCAAAAGGCTTCATGACAAAACCTGTAAATGTAACATGATTTTAGGTGCAGCTTACTCATTGTTTTTTTGATTTCTTGATTATTTTCCATCTTCCCATATTTACAGAACCTTCATTCTCTGGGATGTCAAAGTCAAGAAAGTCAAGRTATTTCCTCCCCTTTTCACACATACTGAGAGAGATGAAAACGCTAATATTTACAAGAAGCACAGAACTTTCATGTTACTTCCACCACGGTTCAGTAGCTATGCAAGAAGTCCAGCAATAAACAAAAGTGGTTGTGTGTCTTGTGTTGTGTGTTATTGTTATAGTACAAGGGGTCAGGAATCAAGCATGTGTTTTCTGGCATACAGTCAAATCTACAGGACTGTTATTGAAAGCTTATTTTCACTGGCTGCTTACACAAGTGACTACAGGTGGCAGAGACCAACACGCTTGGATCAGCATTTCTGTGCTGTACAGAAAGTGACCTGTAAAAGTATCAGTGGAAAAAAACAAGGTGGAAAGAAATGGAAAGAAACACTAAATCAAGACAAAAAAAAAAAAAAAAAAAGAAAAAAAGAGAGAGAGAGAGAATAACAAGACAGCCTTTCATTAAGCTACAGCTGACAAAAGGGAGCACTCATAGAATGTTTCAGATATAAAGAGGCCATTTCTGTCAAGAGCTTCTGAGTTATTCAAGGTTAAGATTGTTTAAATCTCTGACAATTCCCAAGTGAAGTTAATTTACATTATACTATCACTACAGAAGCAGTGAAAAACTCCACTTTGACACCCCCCAAAATTTCAGCTCTACCTAGAAAAAGAAATGATTTTCCTATTTTTCAAAATGGGATTAGTTGCTTAACTAATCTAGCAATGAATCCAGGCATTTATAAAGATACATTCAGTTTTTAAGAGGAGGTACTACCAAAGCCTCACACATCAGAATTTGACTGATTTCATCATTCTCTGTCTCCAAAGTCAACATAAACCTACTTGCAGACTTATTTACAAGAAYGACATTAGCCAGGAAGACCGGTAAGAGTAACTCTACTGGAATGTTTGGCAAGATTGACTTCCATTATCAAATTCTGGGGATGATATAATTATTTTTGAATAATTATATTTTTAAGCCAAAGTCTCTTTTCTATCTCCTTTAAGGTTGGGGAGAAGGGAGGGTTTAATGAACCAGAAGGCAACTATCTTCAAAGGATGTCTCTGTTARGAAATGAGAACCATCAAGAAGCAGGAATGGGTAGAAGCACTGGGTACTACTGTACATTGATGGACAGAAGTCACAGAGGAGGTTTGATGAWGGGCTTTGTTTGACTCTAGTGCATTGAAATACTTCATTCTTTCAATGTACTTTCCCCAGTAATTTTTCTGATATACTGGTAAAGGAGTGGCATCAAACAGCCCAGACTTCCCCCACATTCATACATTTCTGTTCTCTAAACAACCGCTTTGGGATTTCAGAGCCAGTTACACTACGCTAGCGAGCACCAGATGGGCTTCTGTGACCCATATTAAATGACCTTACTGCAGCCACACTCCTCAGCTGGGTGGAAACTCTGAATGGAGAGAGTATCAACCCCCAGCAGGTGCTGGGCTTCTCATTTTCCAGTGCCTCAGTGCCTACTCCTGCTTCCCCTCCCTCGCACTCACTCTCCTTTGCACRGTGCTCCCTCAGACCTTGCCTTCTTATCCCACACCTCAGAGCTGTCAGCCCACCTTTCTGCTTGCCTAACACCTACCTTCCCCTCATCTAACACTATCTAACACTCATCCTCAGCCTGGAGTTTCTTTTGGAATATGAAACCATCATCTTGAATCTTCTTACTCACATTTGTTTTGGCCCACTCACTAAAACACCCAYTCATTGCAAAATAGAGCCACTGCACAGTTTTCCTTAACTCTCTAACAACCCATCCTATTCCCTGCAAATCCCTGCTCAAACCRCCGCTTCTCAGCTTTTATGACTTCATCCAAGAAGGTCTCCCACCGTCCTTCACAGACTTCTAAGATCTCCAATCTCTTCTCTCAAATCTTTTCCCCCCCACACATTATGCACTCATTATGTGGATATGCACAACAGGATATGTATTTGGAATGCTGATCTCCAGTACCCAACACGACCAAGTGCACTGGGGAAATACAGCAACACTCCCTGTGACTTCCTCTGCTATAATCATTTTATTTCTTCCTTTCTCTCCCAAGGGCTGCCTCCTCCAGCTTTCTTGTACCAGCATCCACAAATCTTCTCTCTGTTCCTTACCTGATCACCTCAATACTCCGCTTGTACTAGAGAGATGTTCCTGACTTTTTAAGAGAAATCTAACAAGATCTGACAGGATTTGCATGAAGTCCAGCACACCAAGCTTCCACAAAGTCAGAAAAACCCACCCATTTCTCCTTTTCTAGTGGACTTTACAATTTGGTGCAGAAAGACTGTATTTATCTTAATAACCAAGCCTCAACCTCATGTTATCTGTTCAATCAAGAATGTTATAAAGTTGTGAGGTGCCTTTGAATACGAATGCCTCACAGGATCTCTGAACTTCATTCTCCATTGCATCATATGCTGGTTAATCATCAAAACTAGTGCAGAGAGAGGTCAATGTTCTCACAGAGGAGCACTCTCTTGTGCAGACTTAGATGAAAAACCTTGATTTCCTCTAGCACATTCCCTAGGCATCCAGATCCTTTCTTAATGCCACCCTGTACTTTGGATGGCATTAATTCAGAGTTGCCTAATTTTTGTTCCATTAATATCAGATTTAACGTTGAGGATGCTAGCTCTATGCATGTAGCATCTATTACAGCAGCAAAGAAACAGCACTTTTCTCAAGTAACTAAGGCTCTTCAGAAAGACAATATATGTCACTATTCCCAATTTACAGCTGAGGAATAGTAGGTTCAGAGCTTGTATTTCCACATGATTTAGGGACTGAAAAAAATGGTGCAAGTAAATTTCCTTATTCTGTTTACAGTTTGCAGAACAACTTCCACAGGCTGCAGCCTCAGTACTTTTCATTTTGAAGACTGCAGGAAAAAGAAGAAAAAAAGTAAAAAAAATAAGAGGCAAGTCTAGCATCAGAGTGTATCTGTCAGCAGAGCATCTCCCAGCTAATTCTGCACAAAGCACCTGCTCTTCTTCAGCTGTTTCCAAGCCAGCAGGTATAACACAGGCAAGTCRCATCAAAGAGACTTTGCTGACAGCCATCCAAAACAATGCATGCTGCAGCCAGGGCAAAAAGCCAGAAAGGGAAAGTAAATAGAGGCCTTCAAAGAGCAACATGGGGTTGGACCAAGAAAACATGCTGGCTACTGGTAGTGGCTCCACCACTTAGGAGCTTGATGACATGAYTCAGTTGGCCATAAATTCTAAACTTCCCACATTAAAAGCGTTTTTTCCCCAACCTGAAACACTTTGTGGTCTGGGAACGGGATGGGGAGCCAAGCACTCCTCTCTGACACTAGCTTCTCCTCTGTGCCTCAATTTCCCACTATCTATTTCACAGAACTACTGTTAAAATTKTGGAAATTTAACATCGATGGGAAGAGAAGCACATAGAAAATATGATGGCTAACAGGTCTTTTATTACGAAGTGCTAATCTGTAATGGTGTTTAACACACAAATCACTGTTTCTCTATGAATTCATGTATCCCAAAGCATTATAGCAGAAAGGAAAAGTCCATCATTACCTGCATGCTAGAAATGCATTTTCGAAGATATACTAGTTTTGGGCATGCATGCTTTCCCACCCTTACATTTTTAAGTAATTCATGTTTCACTGTATGCTTCAAAACATAACTAAAAATGACCAGTTAACAAAAGCAATTTTAAACTAAATTTTTGAGAATGAAGAACCAGCTTGCAGRTTGCCACGTTGCCAACCAGACACAGGTTTAAATAAGGATTTGGCATTTTCGAGGACCTGTTGGTAAAAGGACTGCTCAACACTTCCAGTAATTTCTCATATACTTTCAGGATAAAATAAATACAAAGCAGATAGATGATCTCCAGTTGGTGAGGAGCATTAAAACAAACCACCCAAAACGTAAAACTTTCTCACCTACAAGTATCCTATTCTTTGTGATGCCACTTTTAATCTCATCATTGATCAAGTCTGTAAGGCCATGGCACATGGATTCAATGGTTTCAGTGTGTTCTGGACAGTCATTGGAGATCTTGTACCTGTCAAACCACACAGTGGAAAGGGCTCCATTCATAGGTGTATATGGCCTGGGGAGGAAGAGGAGAAAAAAAGTAAATAAAAAAAATGTTTAACCATATATAAGATCAAAAGCCTTCGGCATGATAAATATAAACAATGCAGTAACTGTCCAGTCAAAGAGGGATTGACCTCCCTCAGTTCTATCAGTTTACCTCCTATCATGCTTTCCTGCATTCCAAAGATCAAGAATGGGAACAGCATTTGGAAGCGAGATAAAATGCAAGTTTCAGTCTGTTCAGACACTTTCACACCAAGGCTGAACAGCTCATCTAAATGACTTAAATCCCAAGTCTTGTAAGAGACTCCTAATCCCAAAGTCAGGGTTGAAATCACCTGGCAAAAGRGCAAACTGAAATAACTGCTAAATAAGGCTTTGAAGGGGCAACCTCTATGGGATTCACTTGTCTTATGCTTGTTGAAACAGACAGCAAATGTGTATTATGGACCTCTGCCTATTTATACTCAGAGAGATTAGTATCTTAATTGCTTTAACATGCTGCCCAAACCTCAAATAATCAAAGAAACTACAATTCAAAGAAGCTTATAAAAATGACAACAAAAAAGAAAAGATGATGAATATAGCCCTGAAATCCTACAAAAGGTGATTTTACTGCCTTGCAATAGTGCCGCAATTCAGTATCAACTGTAYTGCTTTGAGACTGATGCTTCCTCTCACAACCAAATCTCCTAAAATGTTAATTGCTCTGTTTAATCAGGAGTGCATTTTTCATTTTAAAACTCAAATGAGCTCATATCAGATTACAATCATTGCCTACAGACAGGCTTTGATAAATTTGTCTGGATGAGAACCACTGAAAAATGCAAACAGTGACTTCTGTTCTCTCTCTGAATTCCTTCACTACTATAATTAAACAAAAATGCAGTTAACCTAAACTAAGAAAGCCACTATTGCAATTCATCTAAATGAAGCAACAAATTCTGTCTTTATTGATATCAGAGAGGTTTGACRTATGTAAAGCTCTATTTCCAAATTGATTTGCTCAATCAGACAAGTAAAAAATGATGGAACACAGATATTATTCCGCTAGGTGCTATTTCTAGGAAATATACATGGCCCTTGACTTGGAAGCTGATAAATCAAGTATAAAGAAATGGCCACAGAAAGGTACACAGATAATTTATACTTCTTCATATATTTGGGCATTGCTTCAGGAAAGAATATATAAAACTACAAACTACTATTACTCAAAACAGCATGCAAGTATGTGGTCAACTTAAGGTACACAATGCACTACCATTTTCCTCTTATTTTCTTAATTCAAAACTAGAATGTACATAAGCAGTAGAATTAAGAGTAACACCTCTCCTCTACCAAATTAGTTTTATTTGTCTATTAAGATAACTACTAATTAAAAGAACTTCAGTGGCTATATTTCATACACCCAACAAACTGAAGCTGTCCAAGGAAAAAATCTGATTCTTTTTCTTCTCTTTAGTGCTAACAATCTCTCTGTGATTCTTACCAAATGAAATGATCAACATCTAATGAACAAGGCTACAAATACAGCAAATACAGCAAATACAGCAAAGTGTTTCAATTTGTAACAGGAGACATTACAGGTAAAAAATTCCCAGCAGAACCAGTGGAGTCTCTGGAAGGCACTTGGGTTACAGGATGTACAACGGACACTTAGACAAATATTATTATATTTGATTAAAAGTTTTAGTTTCTCTTCCAAACACCTTCACATAGATATCCCTGTAAAAATGTTTGCTGGCCAGAATGCTTTGTTTTCTAGTAACAATAATGAACATTTATTTRAGAAAAGATACAGTCTTTCAGCACTTTTACAACATGCTAACCTAGTGTTTCCATGGACTGAAGAAACGYATTTATGTGCAGTGGACACAAGTCATTAAAGAAATGTTAAAAAATGGATGTCCTCATATCAAAATAATAGAACTAAAATGTACACTTTAGAGTAGGGATAACATCCCTGATGAGCCTTGCAACACCTCATGAAATGTCAAAAATCAGGAATTTTATCTGCTGTCTTTGCAAATTCTGCAGTGAGATAAATGAAACCCTAATGTGTTTTAAGCTAAAAGGAAAAAGACCCTCACACAAATAGACAAGATGCTTTTAGCTGTCTCAAAAACATCCTTGCAACTATACTTGATTTCTCAGAAATGCATTAAAAATAACTTTTACATAAAGTTGAGAAGCAAGATTCTTTTAATGGTTCACCCAACTGGCACATCTGTTTTAGTCATTCACCTTGTTCCTTAAATAAATCCCTTTATTAGCTGGCATACTGCAACTCAGACATTACCACGGTAAACAAATATGTTTGGCATGGAACCATCTGTACAGCACAATCCAAGAATACAGCACAAATCTTTTTCATAGAATTAAACCACAAAAGAAAAAAAATCCCTATGTTATAGTTACATGAAGGGCTGGATTGAAAYGCACAAAAGCAAAGGAACACAAAGTGGAGTGAAAATTCCTTCCAATAAGCTTAGCACAGACAGCTAAGGACAGTTTCAAACAAAACTGGATTTAAATTTGGATTTCTTGCTTTCCTGAGTTTAAAGAAACAACCCTAACACTAGTCCCAATAATTTTGTGTTTCAGTTGCCTTATTATCTCTCTCTCTCTTTTTTTTTTTTTAAATGGTATTAAAGTTCCATGTCTTTAGGTCTCTAAAACCTGTGCTTTTGAAACTCGGAATATAACTATATAGCCAAACCTAAAGGGAAGTGCTTTTTCTTCCTTTTTTTTTTTTTTTTTTTTTTTTTTTAAAGCCTCTAATGCACAAGAAACTCAAACACATGCAAAAGAATAAGAATCCTCCCACCACATATATGAGCTTCCAAACCTGTATCCACTTGTAAAATATTTGAAATGCAACTGCTTGCAGATTGAACCAACCCCAAACACGTAAAATTACAAAAAAAGGGAGGGTAGGAGTCACAGCTAATACCTAAAATCTAGGAGAAACTGCAGGGTGCCTAACAGTTAGAATCTAAAAAGCTTCCCAGCATCCCCATCACTCCAGATCACTTTTGCTGATTACTTTATAAGTCTTGTTTTTTAAGGGTGTGTGTTGATCTTCAATGGTTTCCTCATACAAATACTTCTTGAAGGACTGAGCATATGAGGCCAGTCTCAGAAAGATCCAGCAGAGCTCGATACTTGAATGTCTTAAAAAAGAGAATTATTTCATGTAAAATCTTGGTGAGCATGTGTCATCCTTTTCATCTTTCACACTTGTATTCAAATAGAAAGAATTGAATTCTCTGCAGAATTCATGGCAAAGTTCCAAAGTAACACAAACCATTCACATTTTAACAGAATAAAGACAGGTTAGCCCATGATAATAAAAACAGTTATATACTGGCATCAAAAGTATACTAAAAGCATGCAGCAATGCCAACATCATTTTCCACTACCCTGAAGAGGGAAGTGTGAATAATTCTTATTCATGTTTAGAATTGTGCTAAACAGTTTGAAATGACCTTAAATTAATATAAGTGGAGAATGATGCCATGTAAGGTTCAAATTCAGATCTAGAAAGCATACAAAATTCCATTTCTAGAATGATGTTRTTAGAAGAGCAGTTCACTTAAAACTGCAGGGGCTTTCTTAGCCATCCAAGCCATCCATCTCTTTTAAACATTTTACTTAAAAAGACAGGCCAGCAAGACCACTAGCTGCTTTAAATAAGAAACATGAGAGTAGCAGACAGTATCTTGAAACACAGCAAATATTCTTGCCCCACGCTTCCTCCTGGTACTCAGTTGTATCACTGCCATTACACTCAGCACTATAATCACTCAGYTGATAAAGTTAAATAAAACCCAGACCACTGGTGCCTGCTTACAACTTTCCTGGAGTTCCAGTGAGATCTTCCTGAGATGCCAGACAGAACCAGGAATTTGCAGTGAAGCCATAGTTCGGGTTTTAAATAGAGAAAGATACTACAAAATTTGTGAAATACTCACTCTTGTTTCTTCCCATATCCTTCTCCTTTCAAAAAAAGGCATAAAGTTAAATAAGACTTTCTAATGTTGCCTTTTGCWGGTCTATGTATCCATTTGAGAAAATCTACAGCATACACTGCCAGAAGATGACTCAAGCTCTAGAATCAAGTCTTGACTGTATTAAAGCTGATGGCAGTTTTTCCAAAGAAAGCAAGTTTATTCACTAGTCTCAAATTCTATGCTAGCATAACCCCACTGCCAACCCTAGTACACCACAAGAGAAAATCTAGTCCATAATTCTGCCCTTCAATTCCCAC
>NW_020455799.1:684697-742992 GCF_003342845.1 Nothoprocta perdicaria
CCTGTCAAAGCCATTTCARCATTATGGCTGTGTCATCAACTTGTTTTCACTGGCATACTGCTTCTATTGAGAGTATTTAATGTATAAGTGGTAAACTATGTGGGAAAGACAGGCGCTTGTAGAGTATCATCTACATTAGCAGAATTCTACCAGAAGCATTTGGAATTCCTAAAATAYACACACAGAATCAGGCTGTGTATTCGAGTACCTCTTATCTTAATGTAATTCAAATTTGGATGTTCTAGGCCTTGTTCTCTTTTCTCTGAACGAAAGGAAAAAAAACATTGCTAACTTTTTAAAAAGTATACTGTGTTTTGGACTCAAATACCAAAATACCATTTGTCGCAAAGGTTTCTGCTATTTATATGTCATCAAACAATACCTGTCCTCACAGACTTTGCTTCTGCACTGCTRCAAAGAACAATCAACAGTATTGCACTTCAGAGTATCTGTTTTATTTCAAGTATGTCAGATAATGTTACTTATTAGCTACATCTCTGTATACAAATATTAAGTGTATTTCCCATTACCTGTCAGAGACAATCACAGTGAAGGTATTTTATATCCTTTCAATGCTCAGCTTTTCACAGAGCTTTGCTAAAAAAGTTACTTTTGAATTAAATCAAGTATGACATATCCCATTGCTCTTGAAAAGCACAGTAACAACTTCCACTTAAAGGAAGGGAAAAGGATCAACTGTTTATTCACRCCTACTAATTGCAACAGTATCTTTTTTCACATCTGTTTACTGAAGAACTGAAATTCACAGCCTTAAGTTAAATTCAGATTTACCAGAAACACCACCTGCTTCATTCAGATCTTGCCAGTTGATGATCTATATTTCTCTCTAATAATCTAGAAACAACCAAAATAAAAGAAAAAAAATAAAGAAAACTAAATGAAGAAAAGACCAAGTGAATGAGAATGGAGTCCAGAACTGCCGCATAATGGAAAAGTGAAGCTCTAGCCTGGCAGATGCTGTTCGAGGTGTTTTGGCTGCTAACAGCACGTCAGGAGAGACTGTCCAAAGGGAAGCAAAACTTTCCACATTTCTACAGCAGCTGCTTTTGATAGGTAGAAAATGGGGCGCAACGGACATGTAACGTGCTACTGATAATTCTAGTCACTGCTTTAGCCCATCATCCATGAAATAATGCTCACATTATTTACAGAAAACCATATTCACTCCTTTCTAATACAATGTAACTCTTCAAAGACATCTACTCACAGGCTTGATTTTTCTGCAACACAGTGTGTACATTCACACTGTGATCTCTCAATTGCTTTTCCCGTCTAAGTAGATCATAAAAAAACACGGTTAAGGAAACTTTTTTTTTCTCACATATTAGTGACTGCCAGAGAAAATCTGCTATTACACTTGCATATACCCTCCAAGAACTTTTTTCTAAATTTCAAACTTCTGTACCTCGAAAGTCTATGTAGACTGTYAAAATTACCTTTTCTTTTCAACACTATACTTCAATCCATAGCTAGGAAGGAAAACAAAAAACTATTGCCTTTATAGGAAATTTTTGCCYAATTTGGAACCACAAACACTTTAAAAATACCAATTATTAAAATACCTATATACAACTAAGAAATATAAAGCCATAAATATAAAGTCTTTAGATAATCAAATATGAACATAAGTACTGAATTTTGTCTTTAAGATTTAATCTCATTAATTTTCAAATTCCCAGGGGTAAATATTTTTATCTCTATTTCCAATATACTATCAAATAGRTGGGGTCATTTAATAAGCAGATCTGTGCCCACAGTCTCTTAGGATGACAATGTCAAGCTGAAACAGCTGGCAACTGAAAAAAAAAAAATGTTGGATTAAAACTCCCAGTCCTTTCTTTAACAGTTGAAGACCTCTCTTGTGGTTCACATCCTTGCTGTCACAAAAACTGATGACCCATCAGAACTGAAGCCTGGCWTAAGATACAATAACATATTCCATTTGTTAATATATAGAAGCTGCCGTAGGTGCAATGGTGATCCAGATTATGGCTTTATAATACTGCTAGGACACGCCTACGTATAACTTCTACTTAAAAAAAAATATGGAGAGTGTTAGGACAATCTTTGAATGTGAATTACAAACTATGACTTACAGAGAATCCTACCCATTTAGAATCACAGTCCCCGGGCAGCAGACTACTACTGAGTTCCAGTTTTGCCAAAAACCACATACACCAAGAAAGAACAAGGAARCATCAGGACGATCTAAGCCAATATTCACAGGTGTATTTTACAGTACTGGAATAAAGTAACATAATCTTACTGCTAAAATATACCAAACAATACCTGGCAGGAGCTGTCGGGTAAATTACTTTTATATGTTGGAAAGCCATGTCTTGGTTCAAAAGTTGTTTTATCCATGCTCTTGCTCCTTGGCCAGTATCACCTGCATCACACAGAAGAGGATAGCAAAAGTTATTGCTTATTTAGAAGGATGACTTTAAAATGTGCAAAATATTTATACTAGATAGACTTTATTAATAAATCACACAGTTATTCCTGCAGAATGCTAAAATAAATCCCCTTCAGAATAACTTCAATTCCCTTTCCGACAATAAGGCACTGAAAGCTTCCCAGGAGCAGACTCTTCAAGATATTGCACTGTATAAGTTTAATAAATACCTGAACACATCAAATGGCTGAAGTACATCCTAATCAAGCACAAAGCCTCCCCTCTTACTTGCAACTTATGCTATTTGCTCATAACAGCAATAAACAAAAAATAGCAATAAACAAAAACTTCAAAACTGAATTAAGAAAGGAGAATTACATTTTACTCAGTATTACCTTACCTCAAAGCTCAGTCAAAAGCAATAAAAAGAATCTTCACATTTAATTATGAACTTCATGGTTACATGGCCTTCAGACAAAATATCAAGCAAACACCCTGAACTCAGACATGTTTAGATTCACATCTCTAGCAGTCTCTAAAAAACCCTTAAAGACACATAAACATACCAATTTTTCATTGCAGTGATGATAACTCCTAAACCAAAGGAAGCTTTTCCTTTCTTTAGATTTTAAAGAAAATTCAGGGAAACGAAAGGCAAAAGAGACCCCAAACCAGCACATTTTTCCTGCTGAGCACAAATGGCATAACCATGAAGTTCTCTCTGTGCTTGACCTAAATACTTCAAGTGACAAATTAGCAACAGAGTCCCAAAACTAGCATGCTTCTTACTCTGTGGTATGTTCATAAAATCAAAGTTAAAGATATAACTCCAGAACATGTTTTGGCCACATTCGTAGTATACTTTGCTTAAGTGAGTAACGAATGTATCTCCGATTCTTGGTAGACATCAATGAAACATATGGATTTCCCCAGGGTTGCTGTCAACTAATGTGCTAACAACATCTCTAAAAGAAGCTTGAATATATAAAATACTTGCATAGGACTTGTCCTTAGATAGGTCAACTGCCTATGTTTGCAGGATGAGCACTCATGTCTTCATGAGCACCTTATGTTTCAGGAGACACCACAGAGGTGTTCCAGTATTTCTTAAACTTGACCAGCAACAGCAAAAGGACTTGCAGTTGKCGAAGCTAGTTTGTCAATGAACAATTTACAGAACACTCATTAAGCCAAAGGAAATTTGACTTTGGCCTCCTGTGTGCAGGGTGGCCCCTTGGTCCAAACGCTTTGGCATGTGCACATGGGCAGAGATTGCAAAGACAGCAACTTCCCATTTGGTATGTACAGAATTTTAAAGAAAACTCAGCAGTCTTCACAAAGGCTTGCAGGTTGGTTTGCACTTAGATGTAATATCATTTGTTCTTCTGAATGACATTAAAAAAGGAAAAGCACAGATGATTCAAGAGCAGTTTTGAGTCTGTCTCCAAACCTGAAATAATGGCAGCACTGTTTTTTCCCCTCTTCCCCCCTTTTCTGTTTTTCCTCCCTTCTCAATAAGATATAAACACTAACATTCCTTTCAAATACTAGTTGCAATACATTTTTTCCCTCCATTTTCCACCATAAACCAGTCTATAATGTTATTATAGATTTAAGGCTTGACTTATATCCATTTGCCTTCTTCGCTGCTCTACCTCTACATAAAACTAGAGGCACAGCACTAGGAATTCACTGTTATTTTCCTATCCCACGTTGCACTTGCACTCTCCACTTGCTATAATTTATCTGAGGCAAGCATATTGCACTAAATGGATCCATGCCATTTGACTGCCACTTTCCATCACAGTTAGTGCGCAGAAGGTACCAATTCAGCTTTATACGCCAGGCCACAGCAGCAGAACTGCGGCTTCTTCTGCTTTAAATTCTATTTTGTGGAATTGCTAAACAAAACCAAATAAAAGTGCCCTCCTATTTCCCCACTGCAAACGGGGAGTGAAATCATATCAAAAATGAAAAAGTGTGGAGTACTTAAACCACATGTGGAACCGAGCTCTAACCATAATCTTCTCTCGCTCCACCAGCTCGAGAGGAAACTACTTCCCCAAGCATTAAACCATTAGTGCTAACAAGAGGGATGAACACATCTCAGTAACTCTCCTTCATTTTTATTGTTTTCTAACATGTAAACTGCAGAAAAGTTAAGCTAGATTATAACACACACATTAATTAAGCACATTATTTGTTAAATACAGGCATTTGCTAAGCACTTGAGAAAAAAACAAATAGGTGAAGCATATCTACAAAGAACATATGCACCTAAACATAAAAACACCAGGGCCAGGGCCTGATAAAAGGCCTATGTGAGTTTTTTTTTTTTTTTTTTTCTCTCCTTTAAATAAATAAAAAGGGGTCAGATAGACTTTGTACTTTGTTGTTCATCTGGTTAAAAATAACATCTAAGGAAAAAAAAAATCCCCCCTCCTTTCAGATTGTTCACTGATACAGCCAAGTACTTTTGGCCTACGGGAACCATAAAGTTCAGACCTTTTCAAACTGTTACTTTTACTTAAGCAAAAAAGTTTTTCTGTTTGCYGGCTTGCTTTTTATTTTAAGAAAATAGCGATCACAGTCTGATTCTTGAAATTTACTTAAGCCAGGCGTTCTTATGTATAGAAACCATCCTCTGCATGTGACTATCTTAAAAATAAAACAGAATGAAGTATAATAAGCTGAATTAAAAGATAACGTTTCAGGAGATAACGGTGCTCATGGCAAGGAGCCGAGCTGGCGTTAGCAACCATTCTCGAAACACACTCAGCTGGCCACCTGAAGCACAAAAGAAGCCTCCAGCCCCGAGCCAGCCACCCTACACACCACTGTGCCCATATCGGATTTGTTTTTTTTTTCTTTCTTTCTTTCTTTTTCCATTTCTCCCGCTCTGGAGAGGCCCGTCCGTGCCGCGCCGTGCCGGGGCGGCAGCGCACGGCGGGTGGCGGCCGCCATGTCGAGCGCCGCGCCGCGGGAGGGCTGCGCGCCCCGCGGGACCGCGGCGGGGAGAGCGGCGCGAGCCCCTTGGCGACACCCCCGTCCCGCCCGCGCCGCGGCACCTGAGCCGTGCAGGAAGATGAGCGAGGCGGTGTGCCGGCCCGCGGGGGCCACCACGCTCCTCGGCAGCGCCGCCATTGCCGGCCCGGCCTGTCGCGCCGCTCCGCCCCGTCCCGCCCCGGGAAGGAGAAGCCGCCCCGCGCTCCGCCGCCTGTTARCTGCCCCTGGCGTGGCTGTAACGGAGCCTTGTGTTGGAAACGGAGGTGCTTTATAAGAGATTTCCCCCAGTGCGGTTTGCTGCGGCCTCGCCATGCAGCCGTTCCTGGGTGTGCTTGGCTGTGCGTGAGCCTTTGCCATGAGCAGTACAAGTGTGTGGAGCACTGCCCGTCACCAACATCTGGAGGAGTAACTGACACGTTACCTCACTTTGTAACRTGTTTGGATGGCAAAGAGCATCTACTGGCATCTTGCAGACCCCTGGGAGCCACTTCCACCAGCTGAGAGCTGGGAGGACGCTCCCCARCGTCCCGGAAACACCATGGCATCTTTCATCCTTCCTCAAAAATAATACTTCATAGTGCTTCACTACTGCCCCTCTGCTGAAAACCTGCTCTTTGGAACATTTCGCAAACTCACACTAAATAAATAAGTACCTTCTTAGTAACAGGTTGCACAGACAGTCATTTCCGTTGTTGATTTGGGGCAAAGATGAGCAAGGAAGAAGGAAAATCTCCCCTCCTCCCTCCCCAAAAACGTGTTCCTGCTTTGTGGCCACTTTTTTGTTACTTCTTTAGCCTATTAAATGCTACTGTGTCTTAGACTTAAATTAAGTTTCTATAATTCTGTCTCTTTTGGAAGAATGAGTGAAACTCTTGCCAGGTTTTCCTGCTTAAAACTGGTGAGAAGTTTTCWCTTTTAATTCCACACCTTTGCTAGTATGAGCTGTTTATAGAAAATGCTGCACATCTTTACACCCTATATTTAGAAATGCCATATGGTAGGCAAAGTAGGGAGCAAACAGTAAAATGGAATTTTYCCTTTTATGTAGCTGTGTAGGCTTGGAAATGCAATTAGGCTGCAGTATCACCAGGTGCGTATTTTTGAGAATAAAGGCACAGYTGGCAAGTGAACTAAGGGGAGGCAGGTGGTAAAGGGCTCTTTGATGAGACCTCTATGGCGTTTCAGAAGGCAAAAGGCCTAGATAGGGCAAACTAAAAAAACATCTAATAGGTGCTTGAAAGTTCCATGGACCCTGATCCATTTCTGAATACAACTATTTTGATACTTGTAGTTTTTACTAAATYGTTATGTAGGAGTTTTCACTTTTATGCAACATAGACACTCTCATTAAGGACATATGACTTCTGTCTAGTGATTAATCTGTGCCCTGGTGGTTTGAGGCCTTCATCGTTTGAATGAGGATGACCAAGCCCAAAGTCCATTATTGCCATTTCACTAGCCAGGTGCAGTGTGATCCAGGAGGTGAATAACAAGCTCACAGATTAGTTTTGCAGTTCGTCATGAAGTATTTTGGCAAGCCATCAGGGCACACCTGTTAGTCCTTAAAAATGTAATGAAAGTTTAGCCTCTTGAGGTAGCATGTTATTACCTTAAGAATGGCTTGTGGGTTAAGTAAATGAAACATCAGCATGTGTGTAATATGAAGAGCATGCTGTGCTTGTATTTTTGTTTAAATTACTAACCTGACTACTATTTTCCTGTATATTTAGCCTATGAAATCTTAGGGCACCAGTTAAACTTAGAATGACAAAACGGCATATTATGTTGTCTCTTCAAAAGGTACACGACTGTCTTTAAGATATACCTGGAAGCTTTCTGCACCTGATTGCTGAAAGAAATACAAGAAATGTCTGATAATCATACAAATGAGAAAATTGCATGACAGAGTGTAATGAAGGATACATCCAAAACATTTCAGGATCCCAATCGCCTACTTGAAGAACAGAAAATCTCAGCTAAGTAGTGGTCACCATGCAAAAGTCAGAATTGCTGGTACATACCTTAGAAGTACCATATTTCTTGTTTCAAAGGGTTATCAAGGCTCTTTTTTTTTTTTTTTTTTTTTTTATCTAGCTTAACTGGACATTTTAATCCCAATTATGGGATAGTCACTTATTTAGTCCTACTTATTCATAATAATTGAAAATATCTTTCTGTCTTTTATGAGCACTTCAATTCTTCAGCTTTAGACAAACTCTTCTATGACAATGAACCACCATCAGAGCATTGTTTGCCATTCCCTTCCTCTCTGAATTTCAAGCATGGAAATACAACATTTATTTGTGCCAACAAAACATTTATTTGTGCCAACAAATAAAGCTCAATGCCAAGAGTTGAACAATGAGATGCTGCAAAAATAGTACTCTATGTTTGGGGGACTTTTTGTGTTGTTGTTTTTAAAAAGACACAGCCCAGGCATGAGATTTATTCTTTCCTTTCCATTAGAAAACAAGCAAGGCACTATCTTCCACTGACTGGAAAGTGCTCCAGGACTTCAGGGGGAAAGCCAATATTTTTCAAAATTTAAAAACAAAAGAGCCAACTGCATAGAAAAACATGTGAGAATAGGGCCTCTATAGTGAACTAAAATAAATGGAAGAGAACTGAGTTATAGTTCCACTGACAAGAAATTCACTTTAGTTACTTGTTGTTTATACCAGAGAAAATATTTTCTTTGAGGAATAAAATAACAATAAAAACCTTTTAACTGTGATAGTACTGGATTGAGTGCTCAGAAATGGCCAAGAGATGATTCCTTCATTTCGGGGAGTTTTCTCTTGCTAAAAATTAAATAGAGTCTCTTCCTCTGCCAGTTTTGCCCTGTATCCTAAAAAGGAAGGGAAGGGGGAGCAGGAACTAGAGAAGGGCTGTAACTATTTCCATGCCAGACTGATGACGCCTGTTCTATTAAGACTAAAGTAACCCATGAAACAAAAAGATCACATCTGCTGCAGAGACCTAACCTTAATAGCTGAAAAGACTGTCATGAATGAGTTAATGGTATGTTAAGAAACCTAGGAAATTATAGGCAATATGAAAATAGCTTGCAAATTTTGTTAAACTAACATATGCTTAAGTACTGATGCTTATGGTTTTTTACAAGTCTTTCATTGCTAACATGTAACATCTCCAAAAGGAATTTATGTCAATAAAATGTTTTCCCACACCATTAAAACTATGTATTCTGTTGCAATTGCATCTTTTCTTAAAAAATACGGGGCTTAATGAAATAAATGGATTAAATTTTGACTTAAATGCAAAATAAATATTGAAATGTAAATGTGTGGCCTCATCTAGGCCACACATTTTCTAAGGAAAGTAAACATTAACTGTGAGCTCTATTTTGTTCCTTGCATAAATTGTTGCCCATACTGCTCTCTATTCTGAGTCTATTCTCTCACAATGGCTCTGTTCAGGAGAAAGCAGAAAGGTTTATTTTGCTTACAACTATTTTGATATTTTCATTACTTAAAATGGCTTTGCACTTTAAAATTAACTTTAGCTCAAAACAGTATATTTAGAGAGTATTTTTTATGTCCAGTTTTATGTATATATATATTAGAAACACTGCTATAACTATGTATGCAGAACTAAGGACCTTGCACCCTGCACTGAAAAACACAGTTTTGAGTTATTGTTTGTTAGTTTAAAAGTTTATTTTTAAATAGGTTAGTCCACAGATACTTCATAGTTTATTATGAAGAACTATATCACATTTAGAATAGATTGTTTAGATAGGTTTGATAGAAGCAGGGATTTKGGTATGGAAACAAAAAGAAACCCAAGTGTTTGGATCTTTCCACACACCTTCTTTATTTCTTCATTAGTATCATGACATCATCATCACCATTATCAGAAGTCATGTCRTTAATAGTCTTTATTGCTTCAATAGTAATTGCCATACTCTCTCTTCATTACAGAAGGCAGGAAGATTAAATGCTCAGTTTCTTTCCTACGTTCCATAACTAACTGTCCACAGAACAGGTCTGCAGGTGATTTCRTTCGTAGGAAGTCAATAGCACTGCTTTAGCAGATAATTTACACAGGTCATATTCATTTCTGGTCTCCTTTGAGTTTCCATCTAGGCCAAGTTTATTTTAGAAAGTCCTTCTAAGCAGTTATCTGTAGAACTGCAGCAGTGCAGGTAGGATGTGCTGCAATTGCTGCTAATCCATGGCACAGTCTATGGCCCGTGTTACCACACTGTTTACACATTCACCAAGCCAAATGAAATAATGCATTTTCTTGATATTTTTCACTTGAAAGTTTGAACTTTTAGCAAATGGATAGTGTTTGGGATATGTGGATTTTGGAAAGCTGGCTTCGTGTCCGGGGAGAAGTGTATTTCTGGTGTCTATTTAGGCTCCAKGAAGCCTAGGTTACATCATTGCTTTGTATTGTGCATCACAGATAAAATTTAGCATGCAGTTTGTTTGGAAAAATCAGTCCTCAAAGAGGAAAGCAAATTGTGTTCTGTATCTGAATACTGTTTGGCACAATGGGACCTTTACCCTATACTTGTGGTTACCACACCAAAATAAACAAATAATAAACACACAAATCCTGTTCTTTTTTGGCTCAAGGATAGTCACTACATCACTAGGTAGGGTCTTGTGAGATAATCCTGTGCAGAAGCCAGATGCTTACTGCATGCCATCCCATTTGTTTAGAAACAAATGAGGGCAAGGTCCCAGGAACACCATGAGGCAGCTCCCTCTTTAGAAATCCGAGTTTGCAGCGAGTCAACACCCAGCCAAAAGTAATCCAGGCTTGGCTACGTTACTGGTGCCTGAGTGTTTCTCCCGCTCCCTCTCTGCAGCTGGTTTGCTGCTTCTGAGTCATTTGGACATCCAGATTCAGCTGCTACATCTGCAGTCATCTCCCAGGCAAGCTCCTTGGCTTGGAGYGTAGCCTGCTCAAGCCTGAAGGGACGCTCCTCAACCAAAATTCCCCGAGGGATCTGACGTGCTCAGGGCTTCCCAAAGGCACATGAGCAACATTCGCAGCAAATAGCAAAGCTGTTTTCTATTGATTTGTGGATTGATGTTGTCTGCATTTTATTTAAGATGTTAGTGATTGGAGCTTTGGCTTCCAGCTGTGTGACTGGTTTTACACTGACATGAGAGTTGCTAGCAGAGCTGCTTTGTATATCTGACAGTAGTTCAAAAATGCTGACCCTGGGTGGTGAATCCCCCCTGACGCTGGGAAATATGAGTTCAGCACTTCTTGAGAAAGCTGTCGAGCTGGGCGAAGTGCTGGGCGAGGGTTTGGCTCCATCAGCACTTCGCCTATGGGAGGACATCCGTGCTGGAACCACAGTATTATGTGAATCTTCAGCAGAATTGTGTTGGGAAATGCAGAATTCTCCTTTTAGTTTGAACTGTGTGTTAACTTATGATTAATGATTTAGGAATTCTTGAGARTAACAGGAACAGTTTGGTGAGGTTACTGGAATTAATAAATGAGTGTGCCCAGATCTATGCTGCCTAGTTCTGCAAGTATATTTGAGTTGGGACTGCTAAACATATCAGTCTCAGATAATATAGCTATGCTAGCAAGTTGTCTCATTTTCTCCATAGAAATGCAATGTATCTAGTCAAAGTATCTCCAGTCAATTTGGAGTTCTTTTGCCAGTCTAATTGGATGTCTGAAAAGGATTTTGCTCATATAAATAGACTATATAAATACAACAAAATCAAAATATGCTTTCTTAATGCAAAAGTCTGTTTTGGGCTACGTTGCTATCAATCTGGAATAATTCCCTCTAGTTTACACAAACATAAGGTGAAACCTAGAAACGTCTTTTGGACTCACAACTCTACAATCACATCAGAACACTTTAATGACAGAAATCACATTGTAGTCTGAGCGCGAAATTTTGCGCTCACATTGTTGTTGTTTCCTGAAAGTGTTTTGTTAAATTTCCCTCATTCTGAGCCTGAGTRTGTAGAATGTCCAAATTTGTGTCAATACAGAAAGGAAGTAGAATAAAAAAAAACTCCCTTGTAGGCCTTTAGGTTGCTTTCTTTGTCTTTTTATAGCAATAGCAATATGTGCATGGCTTCTACATTTTGGCATTTATTTATCGAAATTGGGGATGTAGATGCAAATGGTTTTTTGTATGCAAATTTACGTGATGCCATAACACAGATTTTCATTTTTCAGCACATATTAGCTCAGCTGCTCAGCCATGAAGCACCACACCCTTGTGTGAAACTTACGGAAGCATAATTCGGACAAGTTTATGTTGGTCATAATTTACAGCATTTCATTTGGGAGAAGAAGTCTCTCATTCATGTTTCCAGGCAATTTTGTGATTATTTGACAAGATAACTCTTACGACCTTTGGGAAGCTGGTAATCTCAAAGTGTTCTGAAGCTATATACATATAATTTCACTTTTAGAGAGTGGGCTAAGGGAAATAATATTTTTAAAAGGAATTTGTTGCTTTTAAAATTATTGTAGTGTTGTAGAGAAAATTCTTCCAGCTGAGACTGTTCAATACATATGTGTGTGTGTGTGTATATATTTAATATTAACCGTTCATTAAGTTGAATGGTGCAATGCCATACTGTGATGTACTGTCATAAAACATTGTGATGTATCTTTTTCATCATAAATGATATATGACGTAARGACATAAAATACATTATTTTTCTATCTGAAAATTAATGTCTGAAAATAAAGCCACTATACAGAGCAAGTATCATGTATATGTTATGTTTTATTTTTTGTAAAATAATTATATGTCGTAAGAGTAGTTCTGTGTTTTGTGATAATAAMTTCTGGAGGTATTGTTTTTTTCCAAGTGTTAAGTATAATAAAATCTATAGTTGTTCCTTACTGATTTGTTTAAATATACTTTAGATATCTATTGCTGAACAGTAACACTGACCTTCTTTCCAGTCAACAGCCAGTGGACCTCCTCTGTGCACTATAGAGGGTGCCCATGATGATTAACTCAGTTATACCCATCTGAAGTCTTGATGTCTAAAGTTAGGTGGGATTAGTCACATCCCTAAGTTTCTATCCAGGTTTTGTACTGTTGTTCCAAGTTGTGGCCATGCCATTATTAGCAGATCACTGGAGGTGATGTCCTTCTGAAGTCTAATTCAAGGGCAGCCAGGATCTCTTGGCTCTTTTCTTCTAGTTGTATGACAACAAAATTGTTATGTCCCTGTTCTGCCCAAATTGAAATCCACCAACATCTTTCGAATCAGTCCCATGAAGCTAGAAACAAGAGCCTGTCTTATTTCCTGCAGCAGAGGAACTGTGGGATGAGAATGTGGAGAACATGAACACTTCRCTGTAGAAAGGTGACCTCCAAGGTGTTGGATCTGCTCTCAGGCTACTTGTTTTTCCATTACATATCTACGTATTGTGTAACACATGTGAAAACTGCAAAGTCATGTCATCTGTAGGTAACAGGGTGACTCCATTCTGGGTCAGTTAGCACAGAGGGAATTACATGTAGAATTAAAGAATTAGTTTTTCAGACAATGTGTAACACAAAATTATGCTAAAGTAATGTAAGCAATGTTCTCAGAAATGGTTGCAAAAAGACCTAGGCATGCTCTCTGTGAAAAAATTCAACATGAAGAATTATGTATTGTTTAGGTGCAAATAGCTGTATTGTTTAGGTGCAAATATCTTACTTTTGCCCTGAAATGTGGCTTTTATTAGAAATTGCTAAAATACAGTAAACCTTGATAATTTAATGACATTAGATCCACATCCTTGTTAAAAAGCAGTGACCAAGATACAGAAGTGTTTGGGTTAAGAAGATCTTTGGCTGGATTTGTGTGCTTTCTGTTACACTGAGTTTAGCCAATATTTTCAAATGAATTGTATATGCTTTCAAATTCAAAATGAATTACTTAKTTGAATAAACCCTCCCATAAATTTATAATGTACAAAGGAAAACCAGGGTTATATGAGAGCAATTACTTTTCACAGTCCCTAGTGTAAACCATGTGATGTTGGGAAGTTCTGAGATTTTGAATATGCTAATTATTCTTTCCTTTGCTCTGTGGTAGATGCTGTTTAGCTATAGAAATTGGCTCATGAAACTGCATGTTTTTGTGATGTGCTAGTTGCCATCTGCTTTGGAGATATTCCCATGCACTTTTGTTGATGCAACAGCTATAGTGTTTTCAAATGTTGATACTATAAAAATGTAATGTGATTGGACTTGGACAGGTGCCTTAAACAGACCACCCATCATATTTATTTTGCTGCCAATCAGATCAGACAAACTCTAGGGTAAAATGTTGAGTGCTTTGAACTTTCCAGATAGTCAATAATTTACAGTTCATTTTAAAAGATATTTTGACAGCCCTGAAAAAATCCTGCTTAACTAAGTAAAAAAAAAATACTGTTACTATCCAAATTTTTGAAGTTTACTTTTTCATTTGATTTTACTTTTAAGTTTTGTAACTATCTTCTTGAAGCCATATAGTTCAAGAGCTTTATTTTGGTAGTAAAAAAAGAATCCTTTGTCAAAGAATAGTATAATTTTATTATTATCCTATGTCAAATGCATAGCAAACAGCTATAATCAATGATGTTTATAAAATAACTGGATCTAGTGTACAAGGTGTGTGAAATGTACTGTATATGTGCTGTGTACACTGTGCAAGTAATGTTTAATGTGAATTATCCCTTCCATGAAGCTTAGATATGCTTATGTGACAAACAGGCTTGGAAATCACTGATTTTATATGCAGTAGGAATCTTTATCCCTGCCAGTTACAGAAAAATAACAAAGTCAGAGTTCAAACCACTAACACACACTATGTATAAAATACTATACACTCATGCATATATTTTTAAGCTTTTTGGTGTCTTGGTTTTAACAATACTAAGAAGAGCCCAAAATGTTGACCTGCAATCTTTTCAAGTGTTAGGGACTGAAGGTGAATGTTACAGATTGATGGGGAAAAARCATGTGGTTAAAATAAATTAAAATATAAGTCACCACAGCAGCATAGACACTCATTTTTGCAAATCTAGAAAATTATCTAAGATTGGATCAAAGGAATTGTATTTCAGAACAAAGATGCTTCTTATGGTAACCAACACCATGTTTTCCAAAATAGAATAGAACAGAGGTAAAAAAAAARGGCAGAATGAAAAGTAACAAAGCTGACAGTCAAGATCTTGTTCTTCTGAAATATTAGGTGCAATTAAGAGCAATTGACTGAAATTACRGCACTGGAAAACTGACATATATGAGAAGAGGACTTTATGTATAGTTACTCCTGCAAAGATATGGAACTCAGAGTTTAATTTTGACGTGGCCTAAAATATAAGATTTGTTTTCATGCAAATATTCCATAAGCATTTCTGGAAAGAAAAAGGATTATCTGTGAAATTTTTCATAAGGAGCTAGTGAACATTTTAAGGAATGTCATAACCATCAGGCACGTGTTGAGTTTAAAAGTGGTTGATGGTGTGCCAAGCACAGAAGAAGAGAATTCTTAGGTGTGGTTGGTTGTTTCTGAAAAAGAGATAGTGTTGACAATTATTAATAAGAAAAATGAAGTCTCAGGAGAGAATGGCCTAATGACAGAGCTATTAGCTACGTCCAAAAAGATGCTTTCACATCCTTGCTGAAGCATTCAAATTACATGAGAACACATTTYCCCAGATGGGTGAAAAAGAAGCATAATCATCTCTGCCTTTAAAAATCATGACAGAAATAGCTGAGAAAATTATACCACAATTATCTTGATCGATCTTGTAATAAACTCTGCACACAATCTATCTGCCTTTGCTGGAAAAGAGGTCAGAAGGAAATATGTGTCGTTTTTTTTTTTTTTTTTTAAGACAAGGACCAAGAGGAGCTTAGGGTGAAGTTTTTTCATATTGGCTTCATATTAAGTAGAAGTGCTTTGGAAACAAAAGTAGCTTTCTAAGTTCTGTTTAAGTTAAGAAAAGTTCAATATAGGATCAAGTAAGCGATTTCTGTCATAGTCCYTTTCTATAATGGACAAAATTAGTTTGGGGTTCTGGTTTTCCCCAGTGAAGAATTTGCAATTGTGGCGAAGTTGTAGAAAGTTTATGAATTTTGCTGTTCTATCAGGATAGTAAAACTGGTGTAAAACTGGTGATTTAAACAGTGGGATTCAGGAAGATTGTGCTTCATTGCAATGGAACTGAGAAATAAATACTATTGTCATATTCTCATTCCTTTTGCTTTGGGAGATCATGAGAGTTCTTAGCTCTAATGACTGAATACAGGAATTGTAGATTTAAAAGGAATCTTACATATTTATGAATAGAATATATCATGAGAGATTTCCTCAGAAAAGTATTGGAAACCTTTCCCTCAATCTGATTACCTCAGAGTACTGAGTTTAGACTGTGTTGTCCTCAAACAGAATTATGAGATATATATTTAGAATCTCAAAATACATGATTTTTTTCTGTGCCTGGTGCCAGTGTTTAGGAATGGAGAGACTTATTCTTCTGATTAAAACAACAAACAAAATGCTATATTAATTCTGAGATGAAATTCTTTTCTGCCTCATTCTGTCCTGGTCGATGCCATTTGATATGGTCTATTTATTTGAAATGCTAAATGAGACTGTTCAGGCAAAGCTTTTTTGCTGTTTCTTTGCAGACCGTGAATGACCATTTGCAATTCTGAACTTCAGGTTTATAATGGCTCCAAGAATCTGGGCCTCTATGAGACTTTTGGATCAGCTGAAGTGGTTTAATATTAGYGCCTTTGTGGTAGTGATGTAGAAGAATTATTGGTTTAGGCAGCTTTAGTTGTGAGATTGACCAGTACCTTTTAATCTTTTGTTATAAAAGGATAGAGTTTATGGACGGTAGTGAAGCTGCCAATAGTACTGTATTTTATTAAAGCAGAAGCAAGAAAACTGAGTGAGACCCCAATTCCTTTATCCCTTCTTTTGTCGAGTAGCTGGGGAAGAAAGGGGAGGATAGACATTGCTAATTGTGAATAAATATTGCAGATTTGATCTGATTTATGAGACCTAGTTCTTCCTTACACAGTTTTATTCTGTGGCCGCATAGAAAGAAATACCTATCAAAGGTTTTAATTTTGAAACAAAAATAATTGGTTCAATGAGTAAACTCCTGGCCTAATGTTTTAGCAGAACAGGAAACATGTACTTTGCGTGTCATCCATGTGTCAGAACATTTGATAACACTTCAAAAGGATCTGTTTTGCCAAGCTGGTTCTGATATATAAAACCTATGACTTCAAGTTATTTCCCCCTTTTAAAATTCCTAGCAATTTTTTTTTCTCAATAATAATGTTGTTATATTTATTTCCTAAGGGTATCCAGGTGTTTTCACTGGTATAATGCAATTTTGATACATTTCTTTCCTGCATGCCAAATTCATTGAGTTAATCACTGTATGTTAACACGACTCGGCACTGTCCAGGGGCTGCTAACGAGATGCARCTTCTAGGTTCCTGCTTCCCAAGGCAGCAGTGGGCAGCAAGAGCCCTCCCTGGGTTCTGGTGGGTCGGCTCTGGGGTGCAAGGTGGGAGCTTCAACGTGCTCAGGAGTAAACGTGTCACAGAGCCCAACATGCATCGGGCTTGATAACCAGCACTCATCCAAGCACAGCAATAGCTAAATTTGGCTGCTGCTTGTACAAAGACACAACCTGTCAAGAGCAACATCTCCCAAGGACCGAAAGGAGAAGTTTGGGCTGATAGCAGTGCTGTACTGGGTTCTCAGCTATCGTGCTTGGGTAGCATGTGGACATGTGAGCATGGTGAATCAGGGCAAAAATGAGCAGAACTGGGAGAAAGTAGAATCCTGGAAGAAGCAAATAAATCCTATTTCTGTATTTTGCTTCTGTATTTTTAACAATGTGGTTGACTTAACCCTACTTTCAAAGCTTGTGCCTAAAAATATAAGGGTATAAGGTATATGCATTTTTTCAGTTCAGTCTTTAGGAAATAAATAAATTAGGAGTAGATACTTGTCAGGCATAAATTAATGTGGCACCAATAATACCAATGAAGATCTGCTGTAGAACAGAAAACAAATATTGAATATTGGGACAACCTCACACCTTTAGACATTTAGATCTAGAGTTCAGGTTTGGGCCTAACTTTAAATAAAACAAATTATTCAGAAAGGTCAGGAGCATTCTTCAAGTCAAAAAATAGACTTAGTAGCAATGGACTTAACTCTGAAAGTCTGACATCCTTCAGGAGTGGTTATGCTTATTATGCCACTAATAACTTCTTGACCAGTGATTACTCAAAATGGGAAATCAAGATTTGTTCTTGTGAGCCTTGMAAGCGAGTATATCCTTATAATTACACTGTAGGTGTATGACTTTGGCTTCATAGACTTTTGGCTTCACACAAAAAAAAAAGATAACTAATGATAATGAACAGTCATGGTTTTACAATTACTTTTGCTGCTTACCAGCCTGCACTTGGATACATYGAAGTGTCACCTTTCTATTTCGTTGCTATATTTATTTTGTCCCTGCTTTCCAGCTCTTTACGTATATATTTACTGTATGAAAATACTTAAATCACTATTGCATCTTTTTTTTATTACCCAGKGTGACCGCTTTTCCCAGGTGTTTATTTTTCTTAGCGAAAAAGGTTCTTACTATGTTTTATTCGTGTTTATATTTAGAATGCTTCTGCCACATTTCATGCTTGTTGAGCCTCTTGGATAGGAGAATGTTTTAGTATGTGCATCATTATCACTTCCTTCATTATTTTGTATACATTTATTAGGTCATCTTAAATGTTTTTCTTCTTCATTGAAAACAAGCTTAACATATAACAGGTGTGGAGCCAGATGGGYGAGGGAGCTCAAAAAAACAGTGCTAGTATATTCACAGCAGTGCAATGCAGAGGCCCCCCTCCCTCAGAAAATATGAACATATGGCAAAGCAAAGGGGGATACAGAAAAGCAAAGGGGGATATCACTTTCCTAGCCCACTCTTTCTCTAAATTCACTTCTGCATTTCCTAAGAACCCATGATTGTAGGTTTGTATGATAGAAGGGAGCAATGCAAAGCACGTAAGTTTTTCAGGTCCCCAGATTCGCTCGTCATCATTCATATGTCATTCATAGTGCTATCAGTTTTTCTATGCTATACTGAGATTTAATATTGTCTTAAAATACCCATTTTTCCCTTAAGGACATATAGTTTAGGTAGGGAGTGCTGCTGGACTGCCTTGGGATTCCTCCAAAGTAAAAGGTGATAAGAAGTTGTCACAATGGCTTTACAGCAGCCCTGCTCTCAAGCATCAGCTTAGGGCTGTACTTAGTAAGTGGCTGGAAAACAGCTGACTGCCAGGTATACACAGGCATTGGAAGGATACCCTCAGGATCACTACATCCAGGCAAAGCAGACAAGAGCTTCATGTTTCCTGTAAAGTTCACAGCAGCCCAAACTAGTCCCATGGTCTCGAGTGGGAGAAAAGGTTACAGTGGCACAAGTTGTCCTGTTTCTGCCTTCGCCTCCACCTGGTACTGATGAAGATCTGTCACTAAACAGTAGAGACATATTTCAGTTCCTTGTAGGACTGGGCTCTGATTCAAGAATGGTAATATAATCCTTGCTTTTCCCTTCCTTCTCTATATTATTATTAGACCATTTCCGTTGTCCCTGTTTCTCTCTTTTTTTTTTTTTTTTTTTTGGCTTTTTTAGAGAGACCACTATTATATTTTCTTTTTCTTTAATGTGAATATATCTAAAGAGCCCATTGTTATCAGTGAAATATTTATGTAGTTTAGCATTCAGTAATTCCATTTGCTCCTTTAATTTGATCCTTTAACTTACTTCTGCTTATTTTTACATACAGTGCTTCCAAATCCTCTGCACCAGATTTGTTTATCTTTTTTAAAAGCTTTCAGCTCTCTGCTTGTAAAACTCTTTGCATTTCATTCCTTACCTAACCACAATGGCCTATGTTGCACTTTTCCCTGTTTAGATTGAAGTGGGAAGAATTTCAATTGCACTCTTTCCAACAGTTGCTTAAACATTTCCCACTTTTCCCCTAGTAGCTTTCCCACAGTTAGTCGAAATCCATTTGAAAGTAGTTTCCACTTCTTTCAAAGTCAGCTACTTCATTTCTCTTACTCCTCCTGGTAATATTCTGTGCTCACTCTTGAAATTGTTCAGCCATTTTATCTAGATCTTTTATATTTTTATACCTGTATGTAAGTACACTCAAATACACACTTATTTACTATGTTTACTTTTTCCCTCTCTCTCTCTCTCTCTCTCTGTTCCTTTATCAGCTTCCAAACTGCTTATAGCCTTCTGTTTCATCCTTGTGTCTTTTAGTGTTTTGGGTTTTTTTTCAATTCCTTGGGCTGATTTTTTTTCCTCAGACACAGCAATTTGTGGGATGGAGACACGTATGATGTGAGGCATATGTCCTGTCCTCTGGGRCATCTGACCAGTTGGACATCTTGGTGTGAATTCTGGCCCAGCCCAGCCCAGATGTTTTGGTGGTGTGTAGGACAGTGAGAACAGAGTGATATTAAGTAAGGGGAGACAGGATATAAACAGAAAATGCTGGATCCCTTTTCTTAAACTGTTGAGTTCATCACTGAAGCTGCATTTTGGAGCAGAGGCCTGAGAAAATAGCTGCCCAGTGGGCCATGTGTCTTGAAAACTGGTTCCCTGATTACCCATCATTATGAAACTGTAGCTTTCCTCTCATCCCAGAGTTTAAGTTTCTGGAAGTTTAAGAAGTCAATCACAGTAGTAATAGCACTCAGTGTTTTGTAATAACAAGAACTGCAAAAGCATTAACATTAGCAAAAGTCAGCCCTTTAAAAATCCTTGGGCCTAATTCAGTGCTATGTGGCTCTGGTTTTCTACTGGTTCTAATCCAACGATTTTACTGGCATAAAAGAGGATGAATCAGGCACTCTAAATACTGGTTGTTAAACTACTTGCATAGGAAGACTAACTGGAGCAGAGGTATGAGCTGACATGGGTAAAGCTTTTCTATTCTTTTACTCACTCTTGAAGGCCATCCATGGCAAAGGGCATATCCTGCATAGTGCAGAGTGTCTCAAAGCTGAAGGCTGTGGGCTAGCTCTCCAGCTGGTTTTAACTGGCACAGCTCCCATGAAATCAAGTTTTAATTCGTGGAGCAAGTCCAGATCAGACCAGCTGAGAAACCTGGTCACTGGTTGAAACTCATATTACATTTGTTTATTTTCTCCACCCAGATAGTTCCTCCAACCTAGTTTTATTCCACATGACTACTTTACTGCACATTTCTTTTGAAATCCAGGCTTCAGTGAGTTCTTCCTCATTAATTTTGAAGTGTTGACATGAGAACCAGTGGGGTGTAAATGCAGCACCTCCAAACGCCATGTGAAAACCTGAGCATGCTTATGTAGACTGCGTATGCCTGCCTGAGTAACTTGAATGAAATGCTGGATTAAAAATGGAATAGAAGATGCTAGGTCTGAGCAAAGGAAAAGATCAAACACCACTTTCAGCACAGGCCATGCACCAATGTATAAAGTCTTTGGAGGAAGCAGAGGCAAGATTGACTAACTGAAATAATTCTCTTTTCACATAAAACCAAAAGATGCATGTTTTATTTTGGGGCAGTTTTTTTTTTGAKGAGGCAAATAACAGAACATGGTCATGGAGAAATGCAGGTCTGAAGGGTGTGTGTATGTGTGCCATAGCATTTAGTGTATTGTAAGTATTAATGAGTTGTCCTGAAACGAGGTAGGGGCTAGAGCTTTTGGAGCAAGAGGCATTTTGAAAGAGCTGCTCTACACAATAGTAACTGCAGCCTTCAAGCTAAACAGGGGTATTTTATAATACTATCAGTAGGTAGTTAAAAACCTTAAGGATTTTTGTTTATATAAAGTTCTATGGTTTATTCTTCCTTTTTTCAAAGTGGCACAGCAGTGTGCTTTTATGAAGAAAAAATAATTTCAACAGAAGACCAAAGAGCCCTTGCCTGTGAAACATCTGCGCTAAGAAGCCACTTGAAAAGTAACTACTCAGTAGCATGATCAGAAAACATCTGTGAAGTTCTGGGAGGAATATCAGCAATGGGAGGAGGCGAGAAACGACAAGGGAGGTTGGAAATAGATCAGGGATAGCACCTCTGTTACCTCTTTCGTGCTTGCATCTGTAATTAATGTTGAGGAGACTGATAAGGATCTTTGCTCTCTCCTGAGTGCCATGCAGCTTCCCGGCCTAGCTCGGGCAGTGCCAGGATGAGGTTGGGAAGGAGGGAGGGCAATGTGTAAATGGACATATCTGTGTGTATGTGTTGAGCCTTGTTAGCCTTTGTTGTGCTTTACATGTCAGATAAATCGCACACTATTTTTTTTTTAAAATATTGCTCCTAAGAAAATAATATATAAATAAGCCATCTGTCTGCACATGTCTATCTGAAGACATTTTTAATGTTGACAGTTTGATTTCAAGGCACTTAAGGAACACTTGCTCAGGATTGGGAGGATGACACACAGTGGTGTCTTAACCATTAAGCAGACATTTGGTTTTAATTGATGTACGGATTATGCGGCCTTTTGAAAGTAGGATAGTAAGTGTTTATTCAATCACACCAAGACAGCTTCTCAGCAACTTTTAGCAGAGAACACTACTGAGACATTTCCCACAATGTACCATGGCCTCACAATCCCATTGGTTTGCTATAGAATAAACAGTCAGGAATTCCTGGAAATTAAAAAAACAAAAACCACATGGATGGTAGGAGAAAATTAAGTTAGTGACCCTAGGTAGAAACAAGTAAGATTTTCAGGCATCCACTCTGTTTCCAATCGTATTTATTCCTTTTCTGGTATTAATCAACCTCTTAGATTTCCCTCTGGATCTGTTTTTTCTTTTCCTTATTTTTTCCATTACAAATTTAAAGATATTGTAGAATGGCAAACCTCAGCATACTATGGGCTGAATATATTACCCTTCTGAGTAACGCAGTCAGAAATTGATACGTATTCGTAAAGACTACAAATATTTATGTGTGTATGAGAAATATATATCTAAGTAGACATAGATGAAAGTGTATATCTGTATTTATAGAAGAAGAGAAATGCTGGAAAACTGGTGCATTGGTTCACTATAAAGGAAATGATGCTGATGGTGCTGATCTCTATCTGAGATAGCTAGAATATTTTACCCTCTATGTTTGCCTCATCCACCTCCAGAAGTTTTTACCTGCTTAATTTGCTAGTGAGTGAAGATGTTATTTTGGAAGTGGACTGGGAACCGTTAGCCTTTTAGCAAGTACAATGTCGTTAGAATAATATGAACATTAACATTTTTAGTGATACCAGCTTACCTTATGCTTCAAATTGACAAAAGTGATGCATTACAGAACCTTGCTTAAATATTTATCTTAGTTCATTGCCTTTTACTGTCAATTCAGTCTGTTGTGCAAGTTAAATAAAATTTAGGAATATCTAAACAATGACCCSTAACAGTTTAAATAAACTGATTTTGACAAAAAGAAAAGAAATCCAAAAAACAAACAAATCCCCCCMAAAAAACAAATCAAAACCAGTTTTTGGTTTGTTTCGTTTAGAGTTAGGAACAGGAACTATGAATATACTATGGACTTCATAATGCTGTCCTTATTTGTAGTATTTTTGTGCTTTACAGTGCTTCTTTTCATCCATTAATCTAAGGTGTAGACACACAGTAGTGTGTACAGCTCCTCACACAGTGCGGAGCATATGGGCATTTCATCCCTCTTGGGACTACCAGAATGTATACATTTCAAACAATTAATAAGTAAGAAATATCAAAAACACAGCATTTTTGTGGTATTTTGATCTCAGCTGTTAGGAAAAAAAAAAAACTTACTCAGAAATGAAAATATCTCTAAGTTTATCAAACTTTGAAATCAAAGAAGCACTCAATTGGGTTAGAACCAAGTTTGACTTTCCGAAAACTCATTGCCTACCCTTTGTAGATAACAAAAATTGTCTTCATCACCTGGAGCATTCCTTATTCTTTACACGGATACAGAGGGGAAAAAAAWTCCAACACTAATAAACATTCATGCTATTTGTTTCAATAGTTAGTGATCGCTGTATAACGATTTACAAAAATTGCACATCCTCTGTTTAACTAAGGTTTTGCCTGTGATCTTCATAATCAGTTCTGCCTGTTTGAAGAAACGCATGCTTGCACAGCTTGAAACATTTAAAAGCTTTCAAGTTGGGCTTTGGCACCTCTGATGGTATGTACTATGCTTATGACAGTTAATCATGTGAACTGATTTTTTTTCTCTTCTCTTTAAACTTGGTAGATTTAAGATTATCTTTTTTTTTTTTTCCCGTCTATATTGTTTCTTCAAAAGTTCAATTTCCATGAAACTACTTGACCTGGAAAATAAACACAGTACCACATATAGCACTGTAGGATAGCAAAAGAAATCAGACTTGTGTAGCTAATAGAGGAGACATGTCAATATGAAGCAATGAGGGCCTGACTTTTTACAGAGCCATAGTAACAACTTTATTCTATCTAAATGAAATAGATGTGTTTTATCAGCACCCTAAGTTCTCTGTAGCTTCCATAAAGGAAGTTTTAAAATCTGGTCCTTCAGTCTTTAGTGAGCTATCTTTATTTCTCTTGAAATAATAAAAACTAAAAATATATTACAGATTTCAGTGGAAACCACTTATATTTCTTCCCTCTGAAAAGAAACAGACTAAAGCGCCTGTAAGTGGAATTGGACCAGGCACCTCTCAAAGCACTGTGTGTGCGCTTTTGCACCAGTGAAGGAGCTGACCTACAACTTTAGAAGTTCTATCACAGGCTCATAGAAAAATGCAGGCTGAAAGGGAGTCCTGGTAGTGTTGTAGTCCCATTAAAAAGAAGACTAATTTCAGATTTAGATAAAGCTGCTCAGAACCTTGTCCATTTGAAATCTGAATTGTTAAGGATTCAATTCTAATTGCTAATTGAATTCTAAGGATAGAAATATCACTGTCTCTCTGGACAGCCTGTTTTAATGCTGCACTAGGTTCACCATGATTTTTTTCCTAATGTCCAGACAGAATTTTCCTTCCTATCAGCTGTTGCTCCATGCCCTTCTGCTGAGCACTTTAAGAAGAGTCTGTATCTGTCTTCTCTACAGTCACTCTTTCTTAAGGATTTGGCAGATAACCCCTCCCTTTGCCTCCTTTCCTCCACTCCGAACAAACGTGACATTCTCAGTTTCTCCTTGTACCTCATGTGCTCCAGTCTGACCATCTTGGTGACTTTCCATTTGGATTCAATCCAGTTTGTCCACATTTTTCTTGTATTAACACAGCGCTCCAAATGCAGTCTAAAGAGTGCTGAATAAATGAGAAGGATTAGGAAAAAATTATTCATTTACCCTGATATTGCAAAATCATTTCATGCTTCCCTGAGTGGAATGGCTGAAGGACTGCTTATTGACAGACTTTTCCAAACAGCTGCACATTCCCACTCCATGCAGGGCAACATGGCACAGCGAGCATGATACACCCATGTTCTAGGTCTGAGCTGGTTGAGTCTGATGTGTGGAAAGAGCTGACCTGAAGTAACAGGACTGAAGAACAAATATATCTAATCATCCTAGAAGCACCAGTARCCTCATTTGCTTTTATAATTGTAAGCATACSAGACTTCTGGAGTTTCATTCTGTATGTKCCATTATAGCACATAATATGGCACAAAAATTATGGTGCATAAAAATATCAATTTTTCTCTGTTATAGAGACATCAAGAGAGGTTTGTGTGAGTTTTATTGAGTTACAGCAATGATAGTTAATGGGATGATAGGCATAAAAGAAAGCTGCATTACAGTAGGATGTTCATATAACCAGAATAACAATAGCATGATAATTACATTTTTTTTTAACCCCCTCCTGGTGGTGAGCTGTGTTTTGAGATGCTCAGAACAATGTTCTTGGCAACCAAGATTAAGTATTTGCAAAGGTCCTTGCTGGTAGTTTATTTATGGAATTACCATAAAATRCTATTGTCACTGTAGGTGAAATTGTCTTTAGATTCTCTCTAGAAAAGTGAAGGAGGGAGGGAAATCATGATGAGGAATGAGAACAAAGGGAATTACTTTGCAGTGACATGTCATCTGGGATGAAAATTTGGAGGAGAAGTGTGGATGCGGTTTCAGAAAGGTTCTTACTAAAACATGACCTTTTTATAGTGATGAAGTATTATGGCAAGTACAGTGCATTTCAGATTCCTAAAGATAAATTAACATGGCTTATAAGAATTTATAAAGAATTTATAAAGATACTTTCCATCTTGCCTAGTRTCACCTGTATAATTTTAACTTCTCTCTCCATTTTCTTAAAATTCTCACATACTGTTTACAAAATAAACCTCCTTAAAAGTCATTGCTGTTTCTTAATGGGAGGTGAAGAACAACACCTTTGCCAAAGGTTGCCACTGTAGCCTTTGCAGTGTTACCTGGAAACCTGCAAAATTGTTTGCCACTTTTCACCAYGGTTCTTAGAGATACTATTCCATATTTTTTAATACTAACATACACTTAGACACCACTAAACCGCTTTTGTTTGAGAGAGGTTAATGGTAGATCTAGCTTGCTAATTTAATTATCTCTGGATCATAGAAGGGTATACATCAGGGATCAAACTTCCCTCTAGGTTTGTTTACAGTTTATATTGTTCACACATATTAAGTAACTTCTAGCAATTTTGGCAGAAAATTTAGTTAAGAGGCTGAACTCATGTGTAGTCAGCATTTCTTCATCACGCAGACATGCACTATTCGTAACGTAAGTGACAGTTGACTCACACTTAACAACCTAATTATTTTCTTCCAGGCATGTGTATTAAGCTAGACCCACACTAGGAGGAGGTTTGCTGTGTATGTACAGCAAAACAAGGTCTCTGTGGTTCTCCATGATAAACAGCATTTTGAAAAGAAGTCTTTATTTTGCAACAAAGATCTGTTTTACAAACCTAAACTCAGCAGCTCAAGGAAGCTCTTAACATTCTTTAATGAGTGACTGTGAGTAAACAGAGGACCACCTCACTGGTAATTAGTGATAGCTTTAGGGTATGAACTAGTTTCCACTGAAAAAATGGCTAGCTTTCACTGATGAGAAATATCTTCCTCAGTCTGTGGTGGAGCACTCAATTGCTCCTTCCTGCCAGGGTATGCCAAATAGTCTCCCAAAGCAGTCTTCCCTAGTTGGAATCTTGGTCAATATTTATGATTTTTTTCAGATTACTAGTGGTAATCCAGTGGTTCTTACAGTCTCAAGCTAAAAAATATCCAAATCCAAGATCTGCTGTTCAATAAAAATGTTCCGCAAATTACCTCTACCTTTAAAGAAGCTTTGTAAATAGCTAGAGCTGAGTAATTGGCCAGGTCATCTATTTAGATTTGAGTCTCCTCCAAGGAATCTTCTTGGTGATGGTATTTCTCTTGATGAGTGATGCTGAGTCCTTCTGTGTATAAAGAGGTACAATTTTTTTTTTTTTTTTTTTTTTGCTATGAGCATGCACCCTACCTGAAAAATATTTCATCAGTAAAATATTCTTAAACCTTCTAGTTTTGGCTAAATGTGTTATTACTCCTAAATTTGGCTACAGGACAATGATAGCTGGCCTTTGTCAGAATTATTTTGGCTAATGCTGCAGTTTACTGCTACTGAAATAAAGCAAATGCTAGAGCATATTTGAAAAGAGAAAATCTCAAGTTTTTATGCATACTATTGCTTTGTATAATAGATAGATGTTTGCATCTGAACTTGATTTCAAAGTCAGACATGTCTTAGTCTCAGAGTTCACATACAGTTTASATTTAGAGAAAACTGGAAAGACAAACAGCAACTGGTTGTTCTGTAAGTAGCATTAAATGGATATAAATCTGAATGATCATTCTGGATTTGTATTTAAAATTAAGAATTTAATCTGGGGCAGCATGGCCAAAGGATTCTGATCTCTGTCTTATTGGTAGGTAAATTACACTGTGTTAAACATAATATGAGTTATATTGTTCCAAATCTTTCAGTCATGTTTTAAGAGAATAATGTAGTATTGTTAAACTGCTGTGGATAATGTTACTTTCCTAAATGATTCCTTTAGGGTAGTTATTAAATCTTAGAAATTAAAGGGAAATTCTGCAGTACTCAGCATTGCAGCCTGACATTTTTTGCAGATCTTTTCATTACATTTATTTACTAATATATACATTTTACGTGTTATGTAGGCCAGAATCAATAGTCTGGATCCCCGTTCAGTAATATTTCCAATCAGTCTCATACATTGTGTCTTCTCTAGTGTATAGGGAAATACTTCATATTTTTCTGATTGATAATGTATGCCATGACACATACTTAAAGAATAAAAGCCTATTTATTTTAAAGAAGGTACTAGGTTGAAAAAATTAAGATCTCCACACAGCAATATCACAAAGGATAGATGAGGAAGATGGACTTGACTTGAGAGATTTTAATGAGGAAAAACAATATACTCAGGTATGTACTGAAGAATTGCTATATATATATATATGCAAATGAAAGGCACATTTGCACCTCTATGTTTCCATTTTTAATTTCTTGTATTATATTTAGATCATAATTTGGCTGTGACACAGATTGTCATCTMGCACATTRTATAAGGGTCCTGCTCTATAATTAGGATTCCTAGACATTTCAGTATACAGAAGACAACACTTCGGGACACGAGATAATAACATAAACAGCAAAGATCAGAAATTCATCCTGATTCCTATTGTAATAAAGTTTGGTTGTCTTTATATTTATTGTATGAATGTTTATATTTCAGTTCTTTTCTTGCCTTTTGAAATATTTTAAATATTTCAGAATCGAGAGCCACGCATATCTGTTTTCTCTTTGAAGATGAAAGAAAATGAAAGATTTCTAAATGAAATGCTAAAAATGAAAGAAAGCATTGTGAAACTTTGACAGCTAATTGAAAAATGAACAAGAACCTATGCTGCCTCTAAAAATTCCTGTACTTCAACCATGATGTTTTCTACTTTATTTTATCTGAGCTTTGAGTGGGCCATGTCTAGATTTCCACATATTTTCTTAATATTTTCTTAATATTTCATAATAATACAGCTGTGAGGAGTGGAACAAGAATTTTGAGATCAATATTTAAAAGGTTCTTCTGAAGTATTAGCCCATGATTTTTTTCCTGTAATATCATCTTGCCTTATTAGAAATATAAGACTTCTTGTCCCTGAAATGCTGTACGGCAAGGAATAAAAACAGAGAGTCATAAGAAAGAAGGAGTAAGTGAACTGTGTTCCAACAATTTACAGATATCCTCATTTCTTTGAAGAGATATCAAAATCCGAAAATAAGATTTAAAAGAAATTCCTACTGAGAAACATTCATGTATTACTTCTGTAATTCTTGTAAAATTAAGGAGAACTAAAGCTTAGATTTATTCATCTAATTTCAGACCCATGGATAATGCCTAGTGAGAAGACTATTCACTCTAAGCTTCATTTAGAGGGATGTAGGAAGAGATTGTAGGATGGATGTGACTGAAGGGAAGAGAATATATTTTCATTTAAAATATGTTTCAGTGTTTCATAAATGACTATCTGGGATTTCAGGAACCTCAGTCCTACCACAAGACAAATTTAGCCAGGGACGCTTCTGTTTTCTAATCTCCTGTGCATGGTGTCGATATATTACTAGATTCTTCAGAAAAATAACCAATGATGTTGTCTAAAAACACATTACTATCTCAATCTCAACAGCGATCTGCCATCACCTTTATATCTGTTGTGTATCTCTTCTCTAAAACACTTTAACCTCATCTCCACTGTGCATAGATTTATTTTTGTGTTTTCAAAAGTGTGTTTAGAATACCTTGCTTTACAGAAGTACTTTGTGCTAGAGCTACATGGAGTTATCTCTTCTATAGTCTCAACTCCAGAGGATTTCCAAGCTTACAACCACAAATTGTGTCAGTTGTTTTCTTTTTGAAATACAGTACTTCGTTATTGCCACAGGGGGTACTGTTGGCTTAATTTTATACTTAAGTCCCTGCTGCTGAAATTATTAAGTTAATGATTTATGCTGCTATGATACAACAATCTCTAGTGTTTAAATTGGTTACTATGTTTTGTTTACTGTTTATAACTACGACAGTTATTTTAAATGCCACGAAAGCTACTTGCCAGCTTGTATGGTTTATTTCTCCCTGTGGATTTTTACAAACCACTGATTGATACAGAGGAAAAAAAAATCCTATAGTGATTTATGTTTTTGAAAATCCCAAGAGCTATGAATTAACCACTGTTCTGTTATATAGAAAAAAATATCACTCTGCTGACACTGAACAATGGATATCAAAACCTACTTATTCTAGTGCTTGCTTCTGGTTTTATCATAGTGGAAAATTTGAGTGTGCTTTTTTTCTTTCTTTGAATACTATGACTGCATCAGTTTTGGACTATGAGCTCACTAGTTTTTCCCTTGGGTTCCCCCTCATTATGCCATGTTAAATACTTTTTTCACTTACACAGGCTAATGTTTGCAAAAGTGAAAAAAAATGTCCCAGAGTTCATTGCTTGACAGAGTTTAGCTCATTTTAGCTCCTGGTGCACAAAGAAAATTTGTGAGCCTAATTCTCAGCTTCAAGGAAATCATCTGATAACAAAGCAGGGCAGATTCTGTAGCTCTCTGTTACTTTAAAGAGCAGCACTTACTCTTTTTCATTAGAAAAAAAATATATAATAGTCAAAATTTAACTGAATTGTGCAGGACAAGACACAGTGTTCAAGAGTGAACTACAGGACTGACACCAGGCATTTTCCTTTCACCCTGCAGGATGAAATATCTGTCACAGTGAACCATATAAAAATGTTTAAGATATCACATCTCAGGCTTCATTTTCTGTAGTGCTGATACCCATTTTGTATTTGTATCATTTTATGCACCGTTTGAGCCATCATTTCCAAATATACTTGGCAAATTTCTTACTGGAGAGTTTGTGACTAAAATCAGAAATGAAAGTTCAATTAGTTTATGGCAACATGTGAAATACATAGGGCAAATCTTACAGATCGCTAGARTCCAGCAGACCAATTTTACCTGCATAAGTCTGCAGACCATGGATCAACATCTGAGCTGCTTTTCATTACTCTTAGAGGTCAGAAGCACATGTTGCTGATCCACCCTTTGGCCTTCGGRGGTGCAGCCACTGGCCTAGTTCCCAGCAAACTCAGGCTGTTCAGACAGCCAGAAATGGATGGAGTTGATTAGGTGATGCTATAGGAGCCATCCCAGCAGCAACACACTACCAGAATCCTCTTATTCCCCAACACATGGGCTGAGATTTTCCCACTGGTGAGACCTYTTAAATCTATTACTTATCATCAGAGTAGTGCAAAATGATTATTGCAGTAGGGAGCACTAAGACAGATAGTTTTAGGTGGAAGGGAGGTGCTGGCAATGTAGAAAATCAGGCACAAGTATTTTAATTAGAGAAATTCTTGGAAGTAACATCCYGATACTGCTATTTCATGTAAAACCAAGGAATTTTAGCTATGACTCCCATATTTCTGTCCCAGATTTCCCCACCTAGAGAGTACAACACATACTACGTAAAATAGAGTTCATGCATTTGGGGTCCATCAGACTTACTGCATTAGCTACGCATCCACCTGGTGATCTGCACATATAATTGCCCAGGGCTGCTGGACATCTGGCGGCCAGAGCTACCTTTTCTGTGAGCTGACTTACCCAGACAAATGAGAAAATTATCTTTTACTGCCCAGAGAATATTTCCATCAGGAACAGGGACTATGCTCTTGGAAGCCCTCAGCTAGTGACACAATCTGTTAAGTGTAGCCTTTCACCAGTTCATGCTGTAGTTTCATTAATTGACAACATGCAAGCACATATGAAGTTCTAAAACAGCAAAAAAAGCCTTGAGCTCTAGCCTAAAAGAATACAGGCTTAAGTTATATTTCAGATATTTCTTCACATACCTACTATGATCCTTCAATGTATCCAATCCATTCTTCTTAACAAATATTATGAGGGGGAAGAATTCCATGTGATATGGAAGAAAATCTCTGATATGAAGAAAATCTCAGATGTRAGAGTGAGAACATAAATTCAGTGGGGAGGTCTGATGGGGGAGGTAGCTCTCCAGAATTTTGCTTTTGGAAACTGTACCTAGTCCTGCAAATTTCCTAATGTGAATTGAGTGAAGATACAGATGTTCGGGTAAAGATTCTTCAAGAACTTTGAAATATAAGTGTGAATTTTACCTAACCTGTGCTTCAGGGGCTAGTAGTCTACATGGGTGGCTAGTGACCGAGGTGATCAGGCAATGGGAATGCTGCCTATATTTTCAGAAGATCTGTTTAGAAACCCTAGGTGCTCAGCTCTGGACTGATCTCTTATATCCTCAGCTGACTTCTCTTAAATATGTGCCTGGGTGCCCTCTTGGAAGTTAAACCTACCACCCAGCAACAGGACTCCATGAGTGCTTGTGTGTGGCCACGCTCAGTGAAGACATCTGAATGCCGAAGAAGCTGGCAAAGGAAAGTGCATGTAATCTATCTTGCTTCAACAGGTGTCTTTTTAAGCTAAACAAGCACCTACTCAGAAATGAGCTATTCTTTAAAAGTACATTCAGAGACATTCCTTGTGAACTTTTCCAGGGCTGGAATGCTTTACATGAGCTATTTTCGATAATAAAGTATTCAGGAGACATCTTTTTCAAGGCTCTTTATAAGTATGGAAATCCACCATGCAGGAGATGTTGTATAGAAGAGGTGTGAGAATCTGCTGGCAGAATTAGCCTGCAACTTTATTTCCTACAGCTTGAAGCTGTATTTTTTTCCTCCCATATTTTAAGACAACACTAATCTGTGTGTTAATGTGTGGCCTGTGAAAGGTGTGTGAAAGGTCTACTTGGCCTTCTTCAAGGAAAAGGCTTGTCTCCTCTGATTTAGATGACTCAAAATGTTCTCTAGGTGGAAATTAACTCATCTAGGAAAGTCTCTGTGGTAAGAAAAACATGAAAAAAAAAAAACTTCTGGCATTAGAAAAACTTTTTCCTTAGTTCATTGGGGTACTACAACTATGGGAAAATCAAGAAAGGTGATAAACCTAAAATATGAGCAATCTGGAAATTACTCCCTCACCCACAATACATATAAACACACATCTCCCTGAATGTTTTTTAGAGGATGAGGTGAAATACCTCAAACAGATCATCAAGGAAAAGAGACAGCTTTTACCTCTTGTTTCCATTTTATTTCATTTAAGGTCTTCTGTGAAGTATTGATTAAAAAAAAAAATCCTTCTGTCATGTCAAGCCCTGAAAAAAGTTATGTTGTTGTAGAGGTAAAAATGAAGTACAAAACAGTTATACTTCTGTTACTCTAAAAAGAAGATGATACTTCCTGAAGCACTGAGATCATCAAAATATCAAAGGCAGGGAAAACTGCAAACCCTTTAGGTCATCTTTATGCTCATAAAAAAATGGTAAAAGTCAATTTTCAGAAATTAACTGTAATTTTTCAGTGTACTTTAATATATCACTTGATCTGCCAGAAGAGAATTTTATAATGGTCTCTGTTGAGGTATGAGGTGTTTCACTGTTTTTACCAAGCAATAAAATTGCTTAGTAAGAAAGCAGTATAAAACTACTTTTWTATATATATATATAAATATATAATTCAAAAGCACTTTTTAAAAGTATATTTTAATCCTAGGTGTAAAGTCTGCCATTATTAGATGAATGGCTGCGTAGTGCCTCTAGCTTTTAACTGTTATAGCCAATGTTCTTTTCAGGTTTTGCTTTTCTTAAATGAAATATAAAGATTAGAATTGCAAATATGATTTTACAAATTTTTATTTAAATAGAGTCTTAACCTGCAGGTATGAAAAAATTTTCCTGTTACTCTGGAAATAGTCTTTACCTTTTTGTTTGGTGTACCCCATATTCATGAGCTTTATATAAAAATATGTATTTTAGAAGACCAAAAGGTCTGGGGAGCCTCTTCCTTTCTATTGAAAACCAAAATCCAAGTAATCCATAATGAGTATTTTTCACTGAAGTTTTTGGGAATTGCAATCATTGCTTAGGATTAATTTGATTTAAACAACAGCTCCTCAGCCCTTGATTTTGGAGCTGTGATCATTATAAAAGCTGAGAATCACAGAATCACAGAATCACAGAATATTCAAGGTTGGAAGGGACCTCTAGAGATCATCTAGTCCAAGGAGAGCAAAGGAAAATATTTTCTTCATTTTCTGTTCACTTTCATTTACTGCACTGAAATGCCTGTGTCACTTAGCAGTCCAGACATTCATTCCCTCCCCCTCTGTGTCCCCTCCCCATCCCTTGCTGCCCTTCCGGTCAGTCTGGCTTGGTTCCTCTGTTTCTTTTGCTTCCCACCCTCCATTACTGTGTCATCAGCAAAATCAGCTTTGAAGTAAAACTCTCACACTCCTTAAGGCCATTCATATATACGGTATATTGACCTTTTGAACACACAACTCGCTACCTCTCCCTATTCTGAACTCTTCACTCCTGCTAACGCCTTCTGTTTCCTGTGCATAAGCCAACTTTTGAGCTTTGTACAGTCCTCTCTCTCTCTCTCTCTTTCTCTCTTTCTTTCTCTCTCTCACTCTCTCTTTCTCTCTCTCTCTGTTTTTATTAAGGATTTTTGGAGAGCTCCATTATACCTGCTATCATGCAGAGCTGTATAAGAGGGGGCAGAATACAGAAGGGTTTCTCAGTTGTCCTCTCTCCTCACCCAACTTTCATACTCTACATAATGAAAACCTCTATGCTTAGGACATCACCTGCCATTCATTTAAAGCAAGAAAGAGAGCTATTCATTTCACTGGACCTGAGACTGTCCCAATACTCATGCAGTGGAAAAAATCATCAGAGAACAGATACATTGAAGAGGAGGCTGGGTCCTGGTTCACTTCTCTTTTTGCATCATTTCCTAGGTGATGACTAGGTGCAAAGAGCACTAGGAAAAGCAGGAGACGTAAAACAAAATTTTGCATACTCACTCTTCAGTGAAGAAGGCCAAAGTGCAGTTCCTTCAGAGGAGTGCTCTATAGCAAGGGATGCTTCTCGGAGTTGTGACTAATCCAGATCTGTATTTACAATGTGATACCGAAGTATGAAAAATAAGTTAATTTTAATCTCCTTCATAAGAAGTCAAATACAAATGATACTTTAAGAACAGTATGACAATTATCTCTAAACAGATAAAACTTATATGCAAAAGAAACCCAGTTACATCAAGTTACCAAATGTTTTCTATAATGCTCTATTCCTCTCCTGTGCACAATTAGAAAAAACAGTCTTTACTGGAGGACTTAATGCTGACAGCACAAAGCAATGGATATTTCAGCAAAAAGGTTACTGTTCTCTTCCTCCTGAGATTCCATAAAGAATGATGATATCTATTTATGCTACACTGTCTACTTGCATGAATGTGGAACCATAAACAGGTCCTTTCATTTTCAATGGAAGCTATGTAACTGATATTTTCCAGTGACTGCTAGCACTGACTTTAAATAATGTACCAAGTGACTTTTAAAAAGGGACTTGAACGATAGTTACCTGGCATAGAACCAATTTTCCTATGCATTTGGTAATCTATCATATTCAAGCAAATCAATCCTTATTTGCAAAAGAAATGCTAATAGTGCCTTGTTATTCTGTAAAATTACAAATTTAAGTTTTATTGTCCTGTTCCTCTTGGGATCTCTCATCATGGAAAACGTTCTTACTACAGAGCATTTGTTGCTTTCTTGATCTTCCATATTCTGCACCTCTTTAAAGCCTGATCACTTATCTTCTGTGTCAGTTAGGTGTCTGGACTTATTTGCAGGCCCTGGTGACACAGCTTCCATCATTTGTCTGGCCTGCCATGGTCAGGAAGCTACACTTGCAGGGACCCAGTCCCTTTTTGTTCTCAGTTCTGTCCTCCCTGCCTAAGGGTGTTTCTCTCAAGATGTTTCTTCAGTTGTTAGGCATCAGGAAGTGAGGAAACAGCAGTGCAGAGAACTCGGGTTGTTTGAGTACTTCAAGTAACATGCATACAAACATATGAACCTTGAGGTGATTATCAAAATGGGACATARGAACTTCTAGGGAGACAGCTGTCATTAATTTAGTATTAGGGCAGATCCATGGTTCCTTCCTTAGAGCAAGGATAGGTCAAGAAGCTCTAATGAGGAGTTTGCTATCCCTAAACAACAGAAGAGCCTTCCAGAAGGCAGTTGCTGTTCATTGGGCTAGGTCCATCACTCAGCTCTGGTCCTGGCCAATAGAGGGCAATGGGGCATATACCCAGGACAGCAGTTCAAAATTGGCCTCGTATATTGATTTATATAATCAAGGCRGTATTAGATTAAAAGAAGAGATAAACAATACACTTCTGCCTCTCCACCGAAGACTTCCTTTTCCTCAGATGAAAAAGAGCTACAGAAACATTTTGAGTTCTCCCAATGGTGTGGGAGTGTGAATAAGYATCTAGAAGATGGGAAAGAACTTCTTAATTCTTAAGTTCTTAATTAGTAATCTAGTTATAAATTAACCCCTAGGCATTATGTGATAGGGACTGTGGCAGATACAAAAAGTGCCAGTTTTCTAGGATCCTTTTCTGGCAGTGTTTCATGAAGATGTTCAAGTAGGAATCATTTAGGAGAACTTCTCTTTTTTATCTACTGAGTTATGCTATATTTTTCAGAGATCTCTGGAACTATCTCAAGTAATTACTCTGCTAGACATAGTCTTGAGAATCTGATTTACTCACTCATCTACATAGGCTGGGCAGCAATCTCAAAGTCATAATCCACAAGGCATTAATTTCATCTGTAAACTAAACGGTTTAATCCTAGCTACTAGAAATCAAAACCAAATCTGACAGTGAAGCTGGTTTGTATCTTAATAAAATAGCATATCCACAAATTATTGTAGTTTCTGGTATGGAGCAAGTACAGTTCTCTTTTATTTTATTACATTAGTTTTGTGAAACTTTCATCCTTTTCCTGTACAGTGTAATATGGATGTTTGCTGAGTCTTTGGATTACACAAATAAAACAAGAAGAACTGATTGAAATGTAGATAGCAACCTCCTCCCGAACATTTTGTTGCATGTCCCGGTTGAATTCTAAAGTCTATAGGGATGTGCTCTTCCTTTAAATATGTGTTTGCTACTTGGAAATCCTTAAAAGAAAAAATCAATCCTAAACTGCTCAGAAACATTCTTTCTCACCCACAGAAATGAAAGTGAATCAGGACTGACATGTGCATAGCAAGGGCAGAAAGGAGGAAGGGAGGAGGCAGGGAGGAAGAAAAAGTGGTTGTTTTTTCAGTCTGCCTTAGGAAAAACTGCATATTGAGTTGACTCAGAACAAGGATGCAAAAAGAAATCAAGAGAGGAAAACAGAGAAAATATTTTGTGAATGTGTATGATACATGATTAAAATGACAGAAGAAAAAAACTGTTAATCTTAATTAGCTTGATCAAGTTAATTAATGACCTTTTAGGAGGATTTATCAAGTGCTGTCACCAAAATGTATTTTTAAAGATTATTCATGGAGTATATGAGAAAAGTTACAGAGCTTTAGAGGCTGAATGAGAGGATTTAAAGCATTAAAGAGATTTAATTTGTAACGCTTTGTGTTGAGTTTTTAAATACTTCAGGGTAATGGCAAGAAGCCTGCTGTTTGTGCCTGGCTTCAATTGTATTGCAGCAGTACTACAGCCCTGAAGAGGTTTAATAGATTTTATTTATCATGTCTTCTTCGACAGGAAGTGTTAAGTGGCTGTATGATATCTTCAGTGCCACATAAGTGAAATCATTGAGGCTGAGTGGATATCGTCTCCTACTCTTTTTGGTGGATGCATGTGCAGGCAGTTTGAAAGCTGGCTGCTAAATAAGCAAGGTCACATCCATCCAGTGTCACTGGTTTGATACTGGTCTACTGAAGTACATCTTGAGTTAACTGCAAGACAACTGAAAGTGCATATTTTAAATTGAAATCATTGTTCTCCAAAATGCCTGAGAAAAATCCTACTAATTCCAGAAGGAAAAAGAGATGACCAATCCTTCTCTCTTTTGTCATTTGAAAATGTATCAGGCTTTATTTGCCAAAGCAGGTCCCAGTTTTGCCAGCATCTTTTTATTTGCTAATTATTCTGTTGGTACTAAACTGGAGAAAGTAAACCTAGATTCAATAAATTTTCAATACGTCTGGGTACACTGGATTCAGATACATATATGCAGAGCATACATATATATATATTTATCAAAATGACAGAAAAGATTTCAGAAAAAAAAAAAAGGATGTGTGTGGGAGCTGAATGAGGAGTACAGTCTTTGCTATGCTGAAGGGAGATGGAACTGCCAAAGACCCATTTCCAGCTCCTTCATGTTACTAYTTTGTTCCACTTTTAGGGGATATGACAGAGAGTCAGGGCTGCTCTGACTCGTGTCAGTGATTCGTGATCCTTACAAATGGTGTCTGTCTCATCTAACTTCAGTGATGTTCATTTAAGCCCTGTCTACAGACATAAAAGAGAGGTAGTCACACCGATGTCTCCAAATTCTGTTTTGAGGTGGAATAAACGGGGCCTTGTGGACAATAGTGGAAATTTAAAATCAGCCTGGATGCCTAACTTCTATGTGGCCACGATGAATCCAAGTCTCTATGACTCTACTTGCTGGAGGATTCATGGAATATTGCTCACTTTGTGGATGTCTATCACCTCTGCCATCAGTAAGCCTCAGCAGTTCCCTACACCAAAAGCATACCTTGAATACGTGGAGCAATGTTGGTGATCAGAGGATYTAGAGCTGCAAGTGCTGTGTATCCTGGAAACCCTCTGTTAGTGAAGGATTTCCCAAGATTTCTCAAGTCCTCTAAAAAACTGAGCTTTAGCAACTCTAAGTGTACATGTACACTTATGTGTATTATGTGTACTATGAGTACATGAGTTCACACCCATCATTATGATTTTGGCAATACTGTAAAATCAACTTTCTCAGTCTCTGCATTTGCTCCAACTTCTGGTGCTGAACAAAAAAAAAAAAACAAAAAAACAGGAAATAGAATGAAATCATTAAAATAAAACAGTTGAAAATCTCCCAGAAAGTTCTATTTCAATTTGGATTTTATAAAAAAAAAGTCAAGTCATTGATTTAGCATGTGGGATTCYTGTTTTTTTTCTGAATCTTGCCTACTGAATGACTTGAGTCTAAGATTGGTTCAAGTCTCCGATCTCAGTTAAAAAAAAACCTTTAAAACCTGYCACCTTTGTTCTCTTTCTCTCAGACAAAGTGTTAGGAAGATATATTTACATTGCTTCCAACCACAGAGCAAAAATTTTCAATTAACAACTTATACAAAAGATTTTCACAAAACAAATGATACTTCTGCTGAACTGCAGCCTATATTGTGTTGTGCCATAACGTCAGCTCCCAGAATACAACGTGTTGAARTGAAATACGAAAATTCTGCTTCTTAGTTGTCTAGTCATATACACCATGTTAGCACGGGATATTAAGGAAATAAACTCTAATGATAGGAGAACTGCAGCCAACAACTTGTTCATGGTTGGGCTAMACATCAGTTTTGTGGTAGCGATGGCAGGGGAGCGTTAATCAAGTGAGAACTTTGATKAATAAAAGCATCACTCTGGATGTAAAGTGAAAAATAAAACATGCCACTTACTTTAAAACTGCATTGATATTGAAGAGATATAGAGTGTTAAATTCCAAGGATACAATTAGAAAGGAGCAAGTACTTGGTTACCAATACACTTAGATTATAATTATCTATTTCAGAATTAAATGTTGTAATTATACTCAAGATTATGAAATAATGTTTTCTGAATGTTAAATTAATCAATTCATTTTTGCAAGTAATGTTGCTCTTTCTTTCTGATTCTGCTTCTTTACTTCTAGCATTTTCATTTTGCCTTGTTCAGCCTCAGATCATTCAGTTCCAGAGACCAGTACTAGGCCTATCTGCAGCCAAACAAAATGATGAAGAATGAGAGAAGCACAGATCTGGGACTATTTTTTCCCATGGATCTCCCCATTGCACGTGGTGGGAAGACCACATGAAAATCTTTATTGCAAAACCTTTTCTGAGAGTTTCATATTGTAGCAACTACAGAAAAGTTTAAAAAAATGGCGGTACTATGTCTACCCTCTGAGGAGATTTTGCTTGTGTGAGGWTATTTTATTTTCTAATTAGTCTCTTCTACAATGTATTCTAAATGAAACTCATCTCTGTGCTGAAAGCCACACTCCGGACTTATCTGAAAGATTTCAGTAATGTATATAGCTTTAATGGGGAAAATATCTCCTAAAGCTCATGAAGAATGAGACCAGTTCCCTCATATCAACTGCAGCTGTTCTTCCTCACATGCTGTGTGATGCACTGCAGAGTCTGAAAACAAGAATCTGTCATCTCATCTGCTTTTATTTTCTTGTTGAGTGGGCCAAGCAAAGTCATACATGGCCTAGATATATGCCAGTAATGTTTTTATTGTTGTGAAAATCATCTTTAGATTTATGACTATGAACAAAAATTTAGTTTAAACTCAGTTTTCTAGTTTTTCTAGTTTTGCATGTTATTTTGCAAAAAGTAAGTTCTTATGAGCTATGAACCTTTTAGATTAACCTTCAAGTTAATGTGAAAGTTCAGGTTCAGAGCTATCAGCTTGCTAAGTATAGTACAGTGAAAATGTTCCATCTTCTTAATCCTGTAGCGTCCATATCTGTAAGYTGCATTTCTTGTTCATCCCCCTGAATCCTATCATGGAGCTGGTGACAAATTTACTATAGACAAGCAAAGCAACTCCAATTAAGCAAGTGGCCTGTGTTACATTTTCCTGATTTACCTGCGTTTTCCTACTTTACCTACATTTAACTAAAGCTTGAAAAAGAGTGCAATGCAAATTAATTCTTGTCCSTCTATTGTTACTGGATATTCTTTGAAGCTCTTTGAAAGCCTTGAGAAAACATSTACAAGTTACTGTACAAAAGTTAATGATTCTGATCTGAGTTTCAGCAGTATAAATCTGGAATAATTTTAGTAATCACATGTCTGAATATACATGTTAGTCTTTGGAACTTGCTTATAATTTGGTGTATTAGTRTTCCATATACCCAACAGAAAACACTTACAGTAGATGCAACAGCTGCTTAATGTGCATTTGTACAATTTGTACAAGGAATGTACAATTCATGGGAGTTCTGGATCCGGCTCTGCTCTCAAACGAGTTTTGCATCTGTGCAAATGCATTGACTTATATGGAGTTATAGCTTATAAATTGTAAGGGTGGTTGGAGAATCAGAAGAATTACAGCCAGCTGAAATCAAATAAGAACTTTTATAGAAGAAATACATAATTATTGAAAATGGCATTTTTTCAGGCTCAGTAGAGTTAACAGCAATACAGTTAAGAAAAGTGTCAGGGACTGTTTCATGATCTCACTGTTCAGAAGGCAGATTTATATTGCTTCCAAAATGTGACACTTCCCCAAATACAGGACCCTCTAATTCAGTGCTGGGCACTAGTTCAAGAACCAGCTCACATTGTTCATCAGCATAGTCCTAAATCAAGTTCAAATTATTTCTCTAAGGTGAAAGTACAATGGCAGCCAGTAAAATGGTAAGATTTCAATGTAGTGGCAATTAGTCTTTCTTGTTTTGAAACATGTCAGCTAGTTAAAAAAAATCTATGTTAATGTCCTAAAGTTATTAAAACACAAGCTCTCCTAAATTAATAATGAGTAGAATATTTTCCCCTGTGGGGATACAATGAACAGGTRTTTTGTGTTCAGAACCAGACTCAAATAACCCAGAATTGCAGAATCACAGAATGGCTGAATTTGGCTGCGATCTCTGGAGATCATTCGTCCAACCCTAGACAGATTGCCCATGACCATATACGTAGGACATACTTTTTCTATGTCTTATGCTCCAGTCCTTGAGACATCTTTGTGGCCCTTTGTGGGACCTGTCCTGCTACATCCATAGCTGGTACTGGAGAGCCCAGAGTTGGACACAGCACTCCAGATGGGGCATCACTATTGCCAAGGAGGGGAAGGATCACCTGCCTCAGCCTGCTGAAAATGCTCTGCCTGATATAACCCAGGATAGTGTTGGCTACCTTTGCTGCAGGGGCATGTTGCTGACTCATATTCACACTGGTGTCCCCCAGGATCCCASGTCCCTTTYTGCAAAGCTGCTTTCCAACTGGTCTTCATTCAGCCTGTGCTGCTGCAAGGGTTATTTCTTGACATCTAAAGGACTCTGCACTTCCTTCTGCTGATTTTCACAAAGTTCCTTTTCTCTGCCCATTTCACCAGCATGTTGAGGCCCCTTGGATTAGCAGCATTCTGGTGTATCTGCCACTCCTCTCAATTTTGTATCTTCTTCAAACTTGATGAATGTGATTTTTTTCCTCACTGTGCAGGTCCTTAATCGAGATGATAAACAGTAATGGTCCCCAAATCAGCCTCAGGGGCACACCACTAGTGACTAATCTACCCCAAATCTTCTTGTCCTTGTATGTTTGAATGTTGTGGTCAATACTGTCCAGAAATCTCCTGTATTGGTGCCCTGGTGTGTGTCCAACAGATATTGAGGTAAAGTTCATCATGTTCATCATGAGAATTAGGGATTAAAAACATGAGGCTTCCTCTAGTTGTCTGAAGAAGGCCTCATCTACCTCTTCTTCCTGAGCAGGGGTCAGTAGCAGGAATCCACCACGTCACCCACTAATGGTAACCCATGCTGAGACCCAGCTGACCCTGCACCCAGCACCAGACAGACTCCCAGGTATYCCTCTCACATACTAGATAACTCCCTCTCCTTGTCCTTCCAGCCTATATCCATCTGCTGCAGTACTCCAGTTGTATGAACTATCCCACCACATCCCTGAGATCCCGGTGAGATCATGGCCCAGCAACAGCACACAGATCTCTAATTCCTCCTGTYTGTTTTCCCTAGTTGGATTTTAAGCTATAACTAATTCCATTGCCATATAATTGCAAATGATATTAATTTGGGGTTTAGAAGAGTCATATTTTATTACTAGTCCACATCTGCATATAATGTAGTAGGAACTGGTATTTTCATCATTAACATATTTAGAGGACAGAGAGCACAAATGGCTTTCTAAGTGATATCATGTATCAACTTAAAAAAACAGTTAATATATCCAGACTTTCTTACAAAACCACTCTGGTTTTTTCTTTTGCTCAAAGGGAATCTATTTGATCCTATTATATAGTGAACATATATAGTGATCCTATTTTACAGTGATCCTGTTATATAGTGAACAGATGCTATAAAACTAACTTGACCTTCCTCCTTCCACCTGGTACATAGTGAGCCAGGTACTTTATTGTTGTTGTTATTGTTATTATTATTGTTATTATTTTACAATAGAAATCTTCTCTGACTCAGATGTGCAAAGCCTCTGTGTTACTACAATAGTTCATGGCCAGTCAACAGCGTTGGAAAGTTGTTTCCATCTGGAAACTCTTTGCTGTCATATGGGAAATGCATTGGTGATGTCAGTCTTGTACTTAATGGAAAGAGATTCACAACACTTGAACTGTCACTGCTCAGCCAAAAGTGGCCAAGAACTGAATGTGCATGAATCTTGAAATATTTTCTCAAGCAGCGAGAAAATCACCTCATTCTAAGACTGAAGATCAGTGGCAGGAAAGGGCACTGCTCACCCTATTCTTGATCTACGGATAAGTAAAGTGCTTCTGTTTCCAGGCTCCCCTTCTAAGACATTTCCTGAACACTAAAAATGTTTCAAAAATGTAAAAGAAAACAACTACAGAAAAACGATATTAAAAGAAAATTCCAAACTGCAGCGAACGCCTCCAGCCAAATTTCTAAACTGGGCAGCAGAGTGAGAGGAAATGGTAACATATTTTTGCAGCATTTACACTTTTTATGCTATTGCTGGCACGCGCACTTTTGTGCCTGTAGAGAGAGTAAAATATTGGAGTCAAAATCTACCATGTAGATCTGAGAGCAGAATAATATTGAAGTTGAGGCCCACAGTGTAGGTCTGAGGATACAATTGTGCCCTTAAGTTGAACTGCCTGTACGAGGACAGCTTTGAGGACCTTTGGGAAAATCAGCAGTGGAGCTGAGGAGAGGGAGGGAGGTTCGTGGCCCCACAGAGGGGAGAGGTAGGCAAAAAGCGACCCCAGCCCGTGCCAGGAGACAGCAGCCAGCAGGTCAACCTGCAGCTGGGCAGCTCTGCGCCTGCCGCAACACGAGCTGCTAAAGCCCAGCGGAGCAGGTAAAAGACAGGAGGGGGAGCTGGAAGGAAGCTCCTGCTGGAAGGATTCTGAAGCCCCTTGGGTCTTGGGAGAAGGAGATGGAGCAGGTTCGACAGAAAGCCTTAGGAAACTAGCCATTGTTTCTTAAGAGTACACACATATAAAAAAAAAAAAAAAAAAAACTTTTTTTTTAAACTTCAACATGAGTGTGCTCAATCCATTTGAAACTTGTTTAGGAGAGAATGAAATACAACATTAAGTGGCTGATGCATAAATCAAACCATTACTGTAACTGTGGAATGATCACTAAAGAAAACCAGCCTCTCTTTAGTTTGTTACTAGCCTGGAAAATGCATTAATTAGCATTAATGAATCATCAGAGTTACAACTGAGCCAGATTTCCAGCACTGCCAAAACACAAGCATGATCCAATTAATGCTGAAGGTTTTAGTGCATGTGTTTTTGTGGAACAGTCTTCTGATACTAGTGTCTTTTTAATAGTACATTGCAAATTTCTTCCAATATTATTGCGTGCAGACTGAACTTCCCAATTTACTACAAACAATAAGGAGTGCTCAATTAGAAATGCCTTTSTGAACTCCTTTTGGAAGAGATACTCATTTGGGTAATGTAATTATTATGTAAATCATTTAAAGTTCATGCTATTTTCTGTTTCTGCCGGATTAACTACTGTCAAATTTGATGACTGACTAACACAAGGACTCAGATATTGCTGAAAAAGTTAATGTTTTTTTAATTTAAAATTCTGAAAAATTACTAGTAGTGCATAAACAAAATCTTATCAGGAGATCTTCACAACAACCTGTGCTTTCATTGCTAATCTCTGCAATACTGAAATGGAGCCAAACTGTGCAATCTGACTCAGTAAGGGATAAGAGCAAATCACACTAAAGAGTTGTGAGAGGCTACGTATTATTCTTGCCTAATGTTTTCCAAGTAGGGGTTAAGAGAGTATAGCCTTTGACTTGGCAGTGCAAACAGCTCTGTCCTCTTCAGACAAAGTCTAAGTACAACCAAAAGGCAGAAGGTCTTGATATATTTGCACCATGAAGTGGTACAGGCTGCAACTGCTCCTTTATGCGCCATCCAGATCTGGTTTATTCTTAAACATTGCTCCCAGTGTCCAGGGATTGAGTGGTCCTGAATAGACCCTGAATGGCTCAGTTTCCAAATCAAATGTAAAGAAATTTACTATTTATGAAACTTAAAGTAGATCAAAATCTTTCTATTTAAAGGTGGCCAGAGAAGAAGGTATAACACAATGACCAAGCCCTATTTTCTTGTGATGCTGCAGGAATACATCTAATGTCTCAAATGTCATAGGATATTTACTAACTTTTTTTTCCAACATACTCTACCTCTCATAAGAGTCTCAGAACTCTCTCTTTTGACAGAACAAGTCAGTTTCTGGTTCTGAACCATCCATAGTACTTGGAGTGGAAATACCTCACATGCTCTCTAAATATATGTAATCCTTAGTTTATGTCATCAAAAAATCCCCCAGTAAAAACTAAAGATTCTAGTAATTTTGTTCTGGCCGCTCTTCTATGACAAACTGCTAATTTCTTCAAGGCCTTTTCAATGCTTTCACACTTTCCTGCCACTGCACCTGGAAAATAAAATTCTATTGCAGCTGCACCCTCCAAGGGAAGTTTAGGAGGTTACCCACTGTATTATTGGAAAGGCAAAGGCAGCTTCCTGGCCAAGGGGGAATGTAACATCTTTGACAACACAAGAATTTTGGATTTGCCCCTAGTTAATAACCTAAATATACTGCTGAGAGAAGACATCTTGCATTTTCTCTGGCAATGTTTGAAATGACCATTTAGAGCATGAATTGTTGATATGACTGATAAGAAGATAAAATTCCTTCAGCAGAGATAGGCTAAAAGAGAAACAGTTATTTGAATCTCTTCATCTTTCATCTGCTTAAATTTTGAAGAGTTGAGTAAAGAAGTCTAGATATAAGCTAAATTAGACTTTGAAGAATTACACAAAGCCAGCCAAGTTTGACATCCCAGATGGCCATCAACTTTGCCCATTTCCAGTATGTCTTGGGCTTGCAGTCATCTACTCATCTTCTCTTTGTTGCCAAGACTTCTTGCTGAAAGTATTTTTTCTTTAGAAGAGCTTAGCAATTGCTCAGTGGGAGTGCATTTGCCTATCAGCTCCCCTATACCACTAATGCTAGGCTTGTGATCTTCCCTCTGTAAGCCAAAATCTCTCAGTACTTAGGACCCAGGAGTATACATTYATTTTGGTCTAAAACTTAAAACAGAAGAAATTAGGCCACCCAGCTCTGAGCCAGGGACAGACTTCTCAATATATGTGTTGTCCCTATGAAAAAAAGTATAGGTCTCAGTTCCAGCTGGGAACATTTATGACATTTGGTATGTCTGCACATTCTCACTCYAAGGGACAGATTGTTAGATTCTGCTTTTAGTTACATGCATGCAGCCCAAATGAAATCAGTAAATGATCACATCATCATCCTTTCCAGTCAAATCTAGGTCTTTTATAAGCTTCAGTAACATACTCTTTGTCTGCTTACTATCACATAATTAAAATGGGAAATTAAATTTAAAAATATGACAAAATATCTTCATCAATACTGTGTCAACCAAAAAAAAACTTTAGAAAATCAAAATAGAAAATATATGCTTTCCTTTAAGGTCTGTTGGCATTGGTGTATTTGTGTCATAACTTTAATTAAATTTAAATGTTGAATTTGAGATACTTTGTGTGGGGCTGAAACCTAAGAGGAGACCAAACTTGGTAAACATAATATTTTTTATTAAAGCAATGATTTACATAATAGCTCCAAGACTAGCTAAAGTTTCCTGTACAGTAATATCATCAGAAGCATTTTTTTGCTCCAGATTTATCCTGTGTATGACTTAGAAGCTACTTTCCATAACCCACACAGATGGCTACAGGTTGGAGATGTTACTGTTCTCCATTTGGATCAAAGCACCAAACTATAGCTTAGACTTTATTTCATTCTGTTGCTGGAAATCAAAGTCTGGCAGATAGGGCAGCCTATAGGTAATGAAAGATGTTCAGAAATGAAGACAACTAAGAGCTCTCCAAAATAAAAGGATATTTGAATATTAGAAGAATAAATCCTATAACTGTCTCTTGCACCTACTATAAAATGACTCTTCTTATCTTCACTTCCTATGTGCTCCCTTCATTACCACTCTCCTTTCCTTTAATTGCTCAGCTAACTCTTTTTTTCATTAAAGTAATCCCCCAAAATAATGTCGTTGTAATTGCAATATGCCAGTAATTAAGGATTTGCATAATTATATTTAACTATGGTGCAGTTATCCCTAACCATATCCCACTAACAAGATGGAAACAGTATAATGTTGCTTAGGAGACCAGCCACATATAGTAATACCTTTTAAACCTCTGAAATACAAAAGAGAAAAAAAAAGTGACTTAAAAGTGGTCTGATTTGGCTATAAACTGAATGGGATTTGCCACAGGAAAAAAAAAAAWAAAAAMCAAAGACCATTTTGATATTGTATAACTGTTTAAATGCTTTCTGACAGGTCAGCATCACTTGCTTAAAAAAAGACAACCACGCCTAGATTATGGTGTCTCTTAAACTTTACATAAATTCCTTTAGATTAAGAAACAACCAAGGTACTTCTTTTTGGATCTATGATTTCCTTTGGGTTTTCTCATGTACAATTTCTAAACAGAACTGTGTTAAATTCTTTTTACAAGACCATCTCTCCCTTTTAGGACTTTTCTAGTCCTTTTAGGACTTGCCTAACACAAATATCTCTGTGGAAAGAACGTTATCTATAGGAAAAAAAAATAGTAGTAGAAAGGTTCATTCATATTCTATGTTTTTCTTGAAAGTGGGAAAGAACATCAAAACCAGAAAATTGTAAGCAAGTGGACATTTTTGGAAAAGGTAACTATGTCCTTAGAGCTTTGTGTGAACTTGATTGCAATTTTTTTTTCGTATTGTAGCACTGCTTGTGGAAAAAATATGGTGTTAGCTACCTACTTGCCTATATCTGTATACAGAGATACATAATATCGTAGAATCACACAATGGTTTAGGTTGGAAGGGACCTCTAGAGATCATCCAGTCCAACCCTGCTGCTCAAGCAGAGACAACATTATTTATAGTATTAAATATTATATATATGTATGTTTCAGCAATAGTGAGGAAAATAGCTGAGATAATTTACTCTAATTAGGGTTATATTTGCATAAACATGTTGTGCCAGAAAACATCACAAGCATGGAATTTTTGGGGTGATATTACGATATTACTTTTCAAATACAAATGCAGCAGTCACTGCTAGTGAGAGTTTCCCCTTAGGTGAGATGTCTTTGTCTTGTTTTCCCTCGGATTTATCCAGCTGGAACTATGCTTTGAATGCATACCAGAGTGAAACAACTTTCTGGTTACAAAAAAGAAAGAAAACAGGATGAAGAATGTTTCTATAATGTACCTTAAGGTCCTTTAAGTACCTTTAACCTCATTTTACACACTTTGCCACAGTAAAGACAAGACAGAAAACAAAACTCTAGGTTCAAGCCCAGAGCAAGAGAAGTACCAGATTAGACTCAAATACTTCAATCTAAGGGAATAGTTAGATCAGCAGTACCTATATGCAGTGGTTTGAAAAGTAGATATAGATCCAAAAGCTGCTTAAATCGAGGATGGGTTTGTAATGTCTCTCCAGTATGAATGTAAGAGTACACTGTGATCTCGTTTACAAAATAAATGTATATAACAACTGCACTGAAGTCCACAGAGTTACTCTAAATTAATTAACCCCTGACCATAGGACACAAAACCTGTTGTCCTTTTTTTAACAAAATTGAAATTTATCTAAAAATCTGTGTATAAGATACATGAAAACAAATAAAGCTGTGCAATATCTGCACACTATATTGTGACAGAATAGCATGTCTCACTTGTATGTGAACTCATAAGTATCCATGTCTGTCCATATAGAAAGAATCTATGGCTACTTCCATATTTAATGGCTGATAAGTGATGATTTTGCAATCATATGTCCAAACTTTAAATTTCTGGACAATAGATCTTTCTGTAGGCCTAGAAAATGTCAGTTGCCAGTTCTTAGAATCTTCACTGTTCACAGCAGTTACCTTAGTGGAAATCTGTGGTTTAGACAGCCTCTGTTTAAAACATCTTTCTCCTGGAAAGGAATGCTTATTCAGGAAACACAGACCATAGCTTTTAGTTTTATATTGTGACTAAATATTTCAAACAAGACATTTTGTGTCCTGTATCTGGGTGCCATGATAATCGGAGAAAATCACATCTGAAGGACAAAGCTTGCACAGAGTAATATTTAAAAGCAGTAAAACTCTTGCATTTCATAACTCAGCTAAGTTATAGGCAGGCGAAAAGCTAGGGTAACATTATGGAAGGATTCATTATGCCAAAGCAACTGAAGCCAGGGGTCATCGTTTTATCTCCAGTCAGACTGATTCTTGTGAATACAGCATGGTCAAATCTACTGAACAGTGTACTTTGTGAGCTGCAAAATGAGGAATAATGCACCATAAAATTTTTACATATGCTAACCGACTCTAAATGCGATTGAATATGTAGGACTTCCTCCAACTTTTTTCTTTGGTGCATTGCTATTAGCTTACATTTGAAATCTCTGTTGGCCACACATTTCACATTGTTCTTCCAAATGTAATCATTTCTTTCTTTTATCTGATCTCCGACAGCCTCTCTGTTTTCATCAATATTTGACAGCAATTCCCAAAGATACAATATAGTCCACTGTAATATCCTTGTGCATGCTCTCTTCTCTCTTTGAAATCCAAAACCTAAGAAGTGAAATAATTTATTGTGCTTTATTTAGACTTTTATTTTTTGCATATGTTTTGATACTATCCTTTGAAAAAAAAAGGTTATTTGGAAATTTAAACCAACTGTTCTCAGAAAATAGTTATGACATGTTCAGAATTTACCCCCTTTTTATGGATAAGGCTTTTATCTTTTTTTTCTTTTTGTTTTTTTTTTTGGTCAATATTTCTTTTCATATATTGCAACACAACCCATAATTTTATTTGAAGTAGAAAGCCCAATTTGTACACCAGCCACCTGAAAGTGAAGTATAAAAAAAAGCAGGTCTACACAGGACCCTGCCATCCAGAAATCAGTGGAGCTTTAAGACTGAGGGATGAAACACAGCACTAAATTTGGTTTAGATAGCAAATTCTGATGAGATAAAACACTATAGGGGAAAAAGAGAAATGAGCTTTCTGAGTAAACATAAATAAAAAATTGGTATATGTCAGGCACAAGGAAACAGGTTCAGTACAATGATAAAATAGTGAAAATATCTGATGAGCATGTGGAATAAGTCAAAAAGAAATGTATTGGTATATTTTGACTTTGTAATTAAAATACAAGGTTCTGGATCATATTCTATTATTTATATTTAAGATGATGGAAACTGTAAATTTATTGAATTTTAGCTAATAATAGCTGATTTACAGATTTACACAAATGGACATAACTGTAAATACTGTCTCCTGTTACACTGTGGGGATAAAGTGAAGAAAGTCATTGGCTACATGCTTGAATTATTAATACTGAAGAAATATATTTTTCAGCTGTGGAAGAAGACCAAGAAGTAGACTGTGCTAATATGCTAACCAGTTCAATCTAAGGTAAAAAAATATTAATATATTAATGGCATAAAAAAGCCCCCAAGTCTAGAAATACAGAAACTATCCTCATCAGAACTGAATATGGTAACTTTAATAAAAAAAGTGCAGCTCTTTGGAAATGATACTGGTAAGAATTTCTGTCAAAAGTAATTTTCAAGCTAATTTCAAAGCTAAATATGAATTTTAACAAACAGAAATTGACATTGAAAAATCAACAATAGAAAAACTTTCTACAACAGAAAAACTTTCACAATATATATGAAAATATATATGAGTGAAGAGTTGATTGTTTACTATATTAAGACAAAAATATTAAAAAGTGTCTGATCTTAGCCAAAATATTATATTTTATCTAGGTAAGATAAAACSTGACTTCAAACTTTTTTTTGAAATTCCCGTTTCTAGGGAGTTTTGAGGCCTTGTTTCCTTCAAAATTGTGGGATTTTCTAATAAATGGTAATTCAATTACTGCCTACTCAACTATGTATTTAAACTATTCCTGGGGCTAATTATAGTCTTCCACTCAGAAAAGATTTTCACCATTACATAGCAAATAAAGTTGCCCTTCATTTCAGTGCTGAGCTTTGTTTTTTTTCAGCAATTATTATTATTTTTTTTAAATGTTTCTCTGACCCTGAGTGATTCATCCAATGCTGGGCCTCTGAATGCATAACTGTTCTGCGCTTGTGTGTGTCCTGGCTTCTTGGGAGAGCAGGGCTGAGTCTGAGTCTCAAACAAAGTGACTCTTTCCCATGTAAAGCAGTCAAGCTCCACATTGATTATAAGCAGACTTCTTTCCCATTTGCACCCTCACTAAATTTGACCAGCATTAGTGCTCCACTTTGAAGCAGGTAACCCACATCTATTCATGTGTAGTATTATTTCTGCACTGTCCCTTTGGGGCCCACCAATCTACAGAGCTGGAATCAGATGGAAAGAGTTCTTCCTGGAAAGGAAGAAGAACCGCATGTGCAGTTCTGTACACTGAAGAAGAGATGAGATGGTGTCAGTGGAGTTACTCAATGCACAATCAAGCTGTGAGGGATGCCAGTAACTTGTGCTATGTTTCCATGCACAATGGATATTCCCCTAGAGTTTGCTAAGYTGTGTGACCACTACCTAAACAGTACAGCATGTTTGCCCAAGTTTGTTACTGTGAAATATCTTCTTTTGTGGAAAATCCCTTGAGGCAAGAAGAATTAAATATTCTTGGACCACTTGTCCTAATCAACTTCTGGAGAAAATTGCTTCTATCATTGRGAAGATTGGTTTCTGGCTATTCATAGGGTTTTGTGAAGTTGTAACTTCAGAACCAACCCTGTTCATTCACTCAAAGGCTGTAAAAATGATTTAAAGGATCAATTCATGTGATCAATTCAATTCTCCTCTCCTCTTTGGTTCTCTTTTTTTTGTGTTCCTCTTTTACTTAATGAATAAGTAAACATTTCAGTTTGGGGCAATTCTTGCCTGCTCCTTTGAAAGTTACTGGGCCTGTAGGAACTGCATTTTCTCTTTCTATCAGAACTAAGATATATAGTTGCTGGTCTATTTTTATTTACAGTGATCTCAAATGACACAAATGAGATAAGAATTATCTCAAGTTCCTCTATATGAGGTACAGAATCCTTTCTTAGCAAGTAGTGGRCTGGTCTGTGATCAGGTTTTAATGAACAGTGACATCAAAGTAGGTAGTGCTGTCATTGACTGATTATATCCTAAAAACAGATTAGATTTTATAGGACTTTGAAAGGAAAGCAGCTTCTGAACTTTTCTACAAGGAATTTCCATTCCCTGAGCTCCTATTTCATTTGCTTTGCGCTTAAGTCAACACCACAAAGATAAAGCTTAGCTATGGTATGATCTCTATGGTCTGATAAAATCACCTAAAACATCAGAACATCTCTACTTCTCCAACTGAAATAAATATAAATTATTTAGAATTTTCAGAGGTGGGCAGAAGTGTTCAGAATTTTGCAAGGAAATGAAGAAAATGTGTAAACATTTCTCAAATTCTCAACTCCCTTACTATCAGTCTCAAGATGACTTAAATGAAGAAAGTTTGGGGAATTAAATGTATGGAACCAGGTAAAATACAAAAAAAAAGTGCCAAGTGGGAGAAGGGAATGTATTCTGGAATGAAACTGGTACTACTGGCAGAATCATTGATATTTGTCTTGAAAATAGAGAATGAAGCAGAGTCTTCTAAGTATACATATGTTGCAATGCTTATTCACTGTACTTGATGGCTTATTCAGAATGAAGGAATATAAAAGTGATAGAAAATGAAAGAATTAATGTTGTGAGTCTCTGAGAATGTATTCTGAGCACCTGGAGGTAAGTTTTGTTTGAGATTTCAGTTTATTCATCCTGTATCTAAATGGGTTTGTCCACCCTTAATCTGCATCACATTATGGTTGTATTCAGTGGAAATTCTGATCTGAGTTACACACACATTAMACAATCTGCCTGTCATAAACAAAGTCTGGAAAAATGTAGAATCCCTGAAAAACTTGTTTTCATTGAATCAGGGTTTGAAAGTTAACTATTCAATATTAGAGAAGCAGAATTAATTGGGATAKTTTGAAGTATTGTTTGATGTGCATGTTCAGTTAGTGATGCATTTTCTCCTGGAAAGGAGGGCTTCTATAGCACTAAATAAATTTGAGACTATGAGATTATATTTTGGCATCTCTTTAATGAATTCACCACCCAGCAAGTTTCAAAGTTCACAAGAAGATCAAAAACTTCAAAAACATGTTCTTTTGTTATTTTTTAAACTCATACTCCAACACTAAGCTATTTACAACATCTTGTTGGAACTGAAATGTTGCATGTCTCTATAAAAGTATTGATTTTTTTTCATTCAATTCCAAAAGATAGAAGAGGACTGTATGTGAGAAAATAAAAGATCACAATGAAAAGTTGTACTTAAGATACTAAAACAATATCTTTGAGCATGAAGATGGGGTCAAACAGTAAACCATTGACTATGCTCCTTTATTTTCTCTTTGCATAAAGACAAATAAAGTACAGTAATGAATAATTCAGTAAACTCAKTTTTGTGTGCACTCTTCTGTGTGAATTTAGAGTTACAAAACCATAAGCCTTCACCTACCTAGCCTTTGATACTTAATGTGTAGTTGATAGGTTAATGTGTAGGTTGAGTTTCTTGATGTGCTGTAGCTGAAGTATTTAATGTGCTGTAAGGATCTTTATCATAGTCTCACGCAAGGCCCAATACAAAGCCCTGCTTTGGAATCCTTCTATATCTGTGATTTTTTTTTCTACACTAGAATTGGCTGGAAACTATGCTATCAGAAATTCTCAATATTTTTTCCTGTATACTCCAGCTCCAGGTACACTTGWTAAATGCTTAAAATGCATAAAATAAAGAAGAAAGTTTAAATTAATTAAATATTTGAGAAAAAATAGAAAATTTAGATAAAGTAATGAGTGCCCCCAATGCACATTGTAAAGAGATAAAGATGATGATATGGGCATCACATCCATAGAATATTTAAAGCGAAGAATATGGAATCTTTAACATGCTGTGTGGAGAAGATTTTCATTCAGCATTAGATATTTAAAAAGAATTCWGTGTATGCCAAAGGGGTCTGCATGTGTCTCCAAGAGCTTGCAAAGGGCACTCAGTCACCCTGTTCCAGTTTCTCAGGAAAGCAGGCATTCAGAGATTGCCTAGACTAGAGATTATGAGTGCTCTCTAACAGAAGCGTTGAAGATAAATACGCTCAAGTCGACTACAACTGCCTCAAAAAACTTTAAACGGGTCAGCACACATCCTGAGGCCAGAGAGCTGGTGTAAACTGGCATAGCTCCACAGATTTTATGGATATCAATGGGGTACTCTTGATTTACACCAGATGAGTGTTTAACTTTTTCCTCTCTAGTAAGCAGACTTGTTAGAAAAAATCTTTATCCAAAAACTAGTAGTGGACACCGTGATCTTAGTACTTTGGGAAATTACAGAACAAGAGCATCCAAATGTGTTGAACACTTCAAAGTATTGAACCTGCTCCCTATGAAGACAAATCAAATACGGTGCCAGTCTTTCTTCTCAGCCTCTGCAAAATGTTGAGAGAGCAAATGTAAACAAAACCCATAGTTTGGTCTGATCCAACACAATCTTTACTTATGGGAGCTCAGGGATACAAGGACAAAAGCAGGCAGTCGTTGCTTGAAACATGATGTGTTTCCTTTAAATGGATCAAAAAATTAAACATTTAATCTATCTGTCTAACATACAAAATAGAGCTTCCTGACCTGTCCATTGCGAAATACATGTCTTGCACACATCGTCCATTCTTATGTGAACAAACTGACTCCAATTTCCAAGTAGTTTGGATAGATGACTTGGTCATTTTGTGGAGTGGAATCGGGGTGCTTTTTCCAAAGTGGGAGCAAATTTTGCAACAGACCGCTTAAGAACTAAAATTTTAGTTATATAGCCATCAAGTAGACTTCACAGCCTCTATATACAGCCTCAGGCATGCATACACTGTATACAAGAGTGAAATAGTCATTTACAGGTATCACTTACAAAGAAGCATGTATCTAGCTCTGAAGCTGTGCTCTGTTAACACTACTGTCCCAATTTCAGGATCTGAGCAGGGAATCTCTACCTGGTCCACCTTACACAACCGCTTGATCCCAGCTAACTCAGGGATTCTGCATGGTTTTATCTTGTGTGGTGGTGCAGACAACACTTTTGGGTGATGGTATCCATAACTTTCAGCTTAATGTATTAGAAACAGACCTCAACTCAGACCCCAGTGAACAGTTTAAAAACCACTGCAGTGTCAGATGGCTGATTATCCAGTTCTCCAAAATCTTTCGAGAAACAGATCAACAAAAACTCAGTCTCACCTCCACAAGATGTGGTGATGCGTGAGCACCTCATTATCTAGCAGGATTGGGCCTTGGGAAATGAAAGCAAAAAGAAAGAAGGCAGACAAGTATCTGAACTACAGAACTCCTCAATTTCTTTTTCAGCTTTTGCCCTACATCACATCTCACAACGCTTCACAAAACTAGGAATTRTACTGATTTTTCTTTTTTAAGGAAATAGCACGGGAAATTTTAGAGATATATAACCTCTTCTAGCTGCTCACAAAGGAAATAATCCTAAGGATTCCTTATCTTTAAATTAAATAGGTGGTGAYGGGAGAGAAACAGAACAGCTGTTTAGAAGATGTCTTGAAAGAAAACAGAATGGATTGTGTTCTTCGATGTGGTCCTGCTGCTTTAAAAAAACTTTTATAGGCAATTAAAAAGTGAAGTAATGATAATAGTCTGACAAAATCCTTCCTTATCTTTGCTCCCTGACTTTACCTATCATTGCAGAAAGACGAGTTCACAGCTTGACCGTATCTTTGGTTGCAGCATATGAATCACTATTCTCCAAAGAGGTATTATTTACTTAAAAGTGATTAACAGGGATAAGAAGGGTCAGGGTGTTCCACTTTGTGCTGTTAGATGAACTAACTTGATGATAGGCATAATGCAATGGGTCTGGGAGAACTGTGCTATGAGCCAAAATGATCCCATGCATTATCAGATCTTACCTACCCTTGTTTAAACTAAACAAAATTGTCAGCTACTCTGTTACATTTTCCATAYGGTGCAATATCTTCTGTGTAGAAACTTGAATTGGTCTTTGTGAAGTAATATTTTGAGTTATTTTCCTGCTGTTCACATTTCTCTCAGCACTGAAGAGAGCTATATTGAGAGCAGTAGTTAACCTAAGGAGACTGTGCCTCAGTTACTTTATTCATGTAGCTATTGCCATTATTARTGGAAGCTTCATGTGATATCCAACAGGAAAAAAAAAAGGAGAAAAACACCTTTGAAAGACCATTTCATTTTAAGAAAGAAAACAAATCACATCATTTTTTTGGACAGAACAAAATGTATGGACCTGATCCTCTACTCACTCATAGTGAGACATTTTTTTTATCAGTGTAACATAACTAGTATTAGTAGAACTATTCCTAATTTATACTGGTATAAAGAACAATGACCCAGGGCATATACTTATGTAAGTCTTTCAACATTTATTCTAAACTGGGAGAATGATCAGGGTTTGGAAGGCGAGTTTGGAAGCCTTTCTAAGGATGCTCTGTGGGAGTGCGTTGGCTCATGACCATGCAGGGTGGGTATTTGCTGGAAAGAAGATAGCGTAAAAAGAAATCATAGAGGAAGGGTGAAATAAAGTTTAGATAGGGAAGGGATGAGATGTGAAACACAGGTCAGAGGATGAGAAAGCTGTATGATAGACTGGACAGACAATGGAGGAAGGAACATAGGAAATAATGAGTCGGGGGCCCAAGTTTTTGGTTGGCAGGAGCCTTGCCATTAGTTTCTTCCTTCCAGCCTCTTTCCCAAACTCTCCAGAACAATATCCTGATTTCAGTACTACTCCTCAAAAACCTGGAAGCGTTGCTGGAAAACCAGATCATTTTATCCCCTCACAAGGGAACTGGCTGAAATAAGCAGTACAGCAAACCATTCTCCAATGACTTGTGATGTGAGAACAGGGAGTATGGGGAATGGGCAATAGTGATGGATTCATTCCTTGGCAGATTGTTTTGGCCATTTCCTTCCACACTCTACAACCCTGGGGAATTTGACAGCTCAGCTACTCCAAGCCTCTGGAAGTTTTGCTGAAAAAGTTAGGCCAATTTCTGTTCTTTGCTACACCATTAATTGTAYGTGTTTTAATCTAGAGCTAATTCTGATCCGGAGAGTCTCTTTCTTTCTACATTATCTCCTTAAAATGCTTTTATTCTACTCTGGGGTTTAAAGATGCTGCATAGTAATTCCACGAAAATTCCCATTCAAAATCTTGTTTTAATGCATTTTACTTCTTTATCTGTATTTTAAGATCAAAACTTATTCAGCATTTCTGCTGAAGGTTCATTCCAATCTGGAAAGAGTTGTGCCAGGTCACCTAGGAAATCCTGCTTGTTAGTTTTGCTTGGTGTGAGAACTCCACCCAGGATCTRCCTCTACATTGCTCTTCCCTGTCCTTCAAGAGATGGGGACTTCATTTCCTGACCCTCTCAGTTAATCATGTTATCAATTAGACCAGAAATATTAACACCCTTTGAATAAACCATTTCCTTTAGCTGGAAAGTGTTTCTTTTGTGCAATTAGCAGTACAGGAAACAGTTTTGCATTGATATGGTTATTTATTATTTCCTATGAGTGAGCAGTGTATCCTGTGAGAACTTTCGTAATTAGTAGGTCAAGTGCAARTTTCGTCAGAACGCATGTCACTACCTTTAGTTTTGAACTGAAATGCTAAATAYAGAAATAGTTTGAAGTCAGATGTCCTTGCCTCCTGCCACCTTTCGCACTGTGTTTGCCTGTGCAACAATAGGTTTTATTAAATATAAATTAGTAGCAGAACTACATTTACCTTTTGTTTCCATTAGAATTCTCCTGGCTGTGTTACACAGTAATAGAAAAAGCCCTATGCTAGTTTTCATTATGAGAGAGATGGACATATGGAAAGACTTGGAGGCTGTTTAACATCCATAAAATGTAAGTTCATACTGGTCTGTATTTAAATAACTATGCTAATTAATGCTTCAGGTCAAGTGAGGCCAGTGTTCACTACAAAGTACAGAGCCAGATACCTTAAACTCCCTGTAGCAGTGTCCTCTGTACTTATGAATTAGCCATTTCATTGGGAGGGGAAAATGGCAACAAAAGGAGTGAAAAATAAAATGCAATGGCATATTATGATGGGGCAAACACAGAAAAAAATGAAATAAAGATTATTTTAGAAGTCATAAAGGAGAAACAAAGTATATTATTTTCC